>NC_086172.1:184087629-184275727 GCF_023053635.1 Elgaria multicarinata webbii | reverse complement strand
AGCACAGCCCCTACGGTGGAGGCACAGCTGGCCGTGCCTCTCTCCCCAACCACTGACTGCACAGGGACAGTTTAAGTTTCCTCCTGAGAAGTGAGCACTCACTTCGACTCATGACAGCCGTTGACTTCACCACAGCCACTTTGTGTGGGATGCTGTGGTCCTCCAGGATGTGGGGATTAGTAGTAGCCACTGGTCGAGCTTCTCTCCCCGGTCTCGTCCCACCCCTCTTCCGCTGTAACCCTATCTTTGAGAAGCAAGCTGTCACTTCAACTCATGGACTTCCCCTATGTGCGGGTGGTACTCCAGTAGTCGACCGATCGCCCATAGCACAGCCACTTAGTGCGTAGGGACAGTTTAAGTTTCCTCCTGAGAAGTCAGCACTCACTTCAACTCATGACAGCCATTGACTTCACCACAGCCACTTCTCGGTGGATGCTTTGTTCCACCAGGATGTGGGTGAGGATTAGTAGCAGAAGCTGGTCGAGCTTCTCTCCCCAGTCTCATATGGAGCAATTTTGAGCTCTCACTTCGACTCCAAGTTCAGACACTTGAGCACAGCCCCTACGGTGGAGGCACAGCTGGCCGTGCCTCTCTCCCCAACCACTGACTGCACAGGGACAGTTTAAGTTTCCTCCTGAGAAGTGAGCACTCACTTCGACTCATGACAGCCGTTGACTTCACCACAGCCACTTTGTGTGGGATGCTGTGGTCCTCCAGGATGTGGGGATTAGTAGTAGCCACTGGTCGAGCTTCTCTCCCCGGTCTCGTCCCACCCCTCTTCCGCTGTAACCCTATCTTTGAGAAGCAAGCTGTCACTTCAACTCATGGACTTCCCCTATGTGCGGGTGGTACTCCAGGTGTCCACCGATCGCCCATAGAACAGCCACTTAGTGTGTACGGACAGTTTAATTTTCCTGAGAAGTGAGCACTCACTTCAACTCATGACAGCCATTGACTTCACCACAGCCACTACTGCGGATGCTGTGGTCCTCCAGGATGTGGGTGAGGATTAGTCGCAGCAGCTGGTCGAGCTCCTCTCCCTGGTCTCGTCCCACCCCTCTTCCGCTGTAACGCCCTCTTTGAGAAGCAAGCTGTCACTGAAACTCATGAAAGCCATAGACTTCCGAAGCAACCTTTCACTTCAACTCATTGACTTCCCCTTTGAGAAAAAGCTAAGCTCCAGTAATGCACCGTTTTTCCGTGGGACAGCTCTCTTTCGAGAAGCTGCACTGCATATGCAGCAGTGCCATGGCTTTGAGAAGCCGAGACCCATCCCAGCCACCGGGAACCGGAGGAAAACTCCAGCAGTCCACGGGTCACCCTTTAGATAGCTCGGGGATCAAATGGAGTCCTTGATCTGTGTGCTGATTTTGAGAAGCAACCTTTCACTGAAACTCATTCACTTCCCCAATTGTGGCTGGTACTCCAACAGTCCACCGAACTCCCATAGCACAGCCACTTAGTGCATACTAGGGACAGTTTAAGTTTCCTCCTGAGAAGTCAGCACTCACTTCGACTCATGACAGCCATTGACTTCACCACAGCCACTTTGTGTGGGATGCTGTGGTCCTCCAGGATGTGGGGATTAGTAGTAGTCACTGGTCGAGCTTGTCTCCCCGGTCTCGTCCCACCCCTCTTCCGCTGTAACCCTGTCTTTGAGAAGCAAGCTGTCACTTCAACTCATGGACTTCCCCTCAGAGAAAAAGCTAAGCTCCAGCAGTCCACCGATCTCCCGTAGCACAGCCACTACATTTCCTGAGAAGTGAGCTCTCACTTCAACTCGTCTTGTAGTGCGCCCGCCGAGTTGAGCACAGCCACTACAGTGGAGGCGCCTGCCCGCCTGCCTGGGAGCCATCCTTGTGAGGTAGCTGGATCTGCTGGGACTGACTCCCCCACAGATCTATGGCTTACTTGTGCAAGGTACCAGCTTTTCTGGGCCCGCCAACCCATGCCTGCCTGCCTGTCTGCCCGCCTCCCCCGGGGTGCTGCTGTGGTGGGGCATCTGCCAGGACTGACTCCTCGCCTGCTCTGCCCGCCTGGTGCCTGGGAGATGGGCTTTGCGGTTCGTGGCCAGCACCCTCCGGCACGCTTGCTCCCAGTCGTCCTCCTCTGTGCCCCTCAAGGCGTAACTGCTGGCTTAGAAAGAAACAACCAGCCATCTTTGCCTCACTTTGCGCCCACTTATGGGTTGGTTTGCTATGCGTTAGTGCTCAAGCCATCCTTGCGGCACTACAATGCATGCTGCCTGCCTGCTTTCCCTCCCTTCTCCCCTTCCCGCCTTGCAGCGATGGTGTATGTGTCTTGCTTTGACTAAGGGGAGAAGTCCTTCCTGCGCTCACTTAGACTTTATCAAATTCAATAATCCCTTTTTCAAATGTGCCAGAAGATTTAGGGTTATCTCGTGGCATGTTGGGATTGCCTTGGAACTGGCCCCATTGAGCTGTCTGCAATTGCAACTTTAAATCCCTGACATACTGGAGTGTTCAAATTTCAAAAGTTCCCCTAACATCAGGGGATGATGGGATTGCCTTGAAACTTGGTGTCCATGGGGACACATGGGTAAGCTGTCATGGGACCAAAGGATAGGTTTCTAACGTGCAAATTGACGTAGTTGTAGAATGGGACTTGATTTGGGGTGAGTTAAAAAGTTTAAGCCGCGCCAAAAATCAGGGGATGATGGGATTTGCTTGCAACTTGGCGTGCATGTGGACACATGGATAAGCTGCCCTGGTGCCGAGTTTGAGGTTTCTAACATGCAAATTGACGGAGCTATCCCAAGGGGTGTGAATGGGGTGCCCGATTTTCATAAATTCCCCAAAAATCAGGGGATGATGGGATTGCCTTGAAACTTGGCGTGCATGTGGACACGTGGATAAGCTATCATGGTGCTGAGTTTGAGGTTTCTAACGTGCAAATTGACGTAGTTGTAGAATGGGACAATTTGGGGTGAGTTAAGCCATGCCAAAAATCAGGGGATGATGGGATTTGCTTGCAACTTGGCGTGCATGTGGACACATGGATAAGCTGCCCTGGTGCCGAGTTTGAGGTTTCTAACATGCAAATTGACGGAGCTATCCCAAGGGGTGTGAATGGGGTGCCCGATTTTCATAAATTCCCCAAAAATCAGGGGATGATGGGATTGCCTTGAAACTTGGCGTGCATGTGGACACGTGGATAAGCTATCATGGTGCTGAGTTTGAGGTTTCTAACGTGCAAATTGACGGAGCTATCTAAAGGGGTGTGAATTAGGGTTATGGGAGGTGCGTTAGAGGGTAGAGCCGCGCCAAAAATCAGGGGATGATGGGATTTGCTTGCAACTTGGCGTGCATGTGGACACATGGATAAGCTGCCCTGGTGCCGAGTTTGAGGTTTCTAACATGCAAATTGACGGAGCTATCCCAAGGGGTGTGAATGGGGTGCCCGATTTTCAAAAATTCGCCAAAAATCAGGGGATGATGGGATTGCCTTGAAACTTGGCGTGTGTGTGTATACGCCCATGAGGTGTCATGGTGCCAAACGTGAGGTTTCTAACTTCAACGGAAAAAAAGTTGTTTACTTTTTTAGCTTTCAATGCAACCCTATGGGGGGGCAAAAACGGAGCTCCGGATCCGGATCCGGAGCTCCGAGCGGAGCGGAGCGGAAGTGGGCGGAGCGGGGGCGGGGCGGAGCGACCCGCTCCGAAAAATGGCGGATCTGCAAGTGAAGCGGAGCGGGGGGTCCGTGCACACCCCTAATTTAAAAGTCTTGCCAGCCAGCTGTTTCAATTCTTCCAGCAATTAAATGGATTACAGTGGAAAATTAGTTGTAATATTTGTTCAGGGCAAAATACGCTAGAAATTGGCAGGCAGCACCATGTGCTACTGCAAAGCTGGAATTGGCAGTGCAAAAGGACACAACAAGGAAGGATGGGAAGAAGAAGCCCTTCTGGGGAGAAGGAAGACCTGGAAGGAAAAGTTCACTCTGCTGGTTTCTCCATTAAAGCACGACACCCCCTTCCCACCCCTCCCAGAGCACCCGTGGGTTTTCCTGGCTCCAAGAAAGGGAACTGCCCACACCTGTAGGGCTGATGGTTCACACGACTCTGTGGGGAATTCATTGAGTTGGGAGCTTAGAATCCTAGAATCATAGAATAGTAGAGCTGGAAGGGGCCTGTAAGGCCATTGAGTTCAACCCCCTGCTCAATGCAGGAACCCACCCTAAAGCATCCCTGAGAGATGGTTGTCCAGCTGCCTCTTGAAGGCCTCTAGTGTGAGAGAGCCCACAGCCTCCCTAGGTAACTGATTCCATTGTCGTACTGCTCTAACAGTCAGAAAGTTTTTCCTGATGTCCAGCCAGAACCTGGCTCCCTGTAACTTGAGCCGATTGTTCCGAGCCTGCACTCTGGGATGATTGAGAAGAGATCCTGACCCTCCTCTGTGTGACAGCCTTTTAAGTATTTGAAGAGTGCTCTCATGTCTCCCCTCAATCTTCTCTTCTCCAGGCTCAACATGCCCTGTTCTTTCAGTCTCTCTTCATAGGGCTTTGTTTCCAGACCCCTGATCATCCTGGTTGCCCTCTTCTGAACACGCTCCAGCTTGTCTGCATCCTTCTTGAAGTGTGGTACCCAGAACTGGACACAATACTAAAGATGAGGCCTAACTAGGGCCAAATAGAGAGGAACCAGTACCTCATGCTTTTTGGAAGCTATATTTCTATCAATGCAGCCCAAAATAGCATTTGCCTTTCTTGCAGCCACATTGCACTGTTGGCTCATTTTCAGTAGGCATGTGCTCCGCTCCGATTAGAAGCACAGAAGCAGGAGCGAATTGGCCTGCTCCGCCTTGCACAGAGGCGGAGTAGAAGCGGACCGCGGACCCCTAGAAGCAAGGCGAAGAGAAGCGCCCATTTTTCGGAGCTCCTCTTTCAGGCAGACTGCTCCGATCGCCATCTTGAAACATTTCGCCCATAGGATTGCATTGCGGAAAAGAATCAGGGATAACCAGGTTGTTTTTGAAGCTATCATTCTGAAAATTCTTGTGCTCAGAGAGTCGTGGATGCGGGTCATTTTGAGACTACTCTCAGCTCTCTGCGTCGTGCGGGTCGCGCGCTAGAATTTTTTTAAAAATCGGCGGGAAAAATACCTTTTTCAAAGGGCTGAGGGGCAGAGTCAACTCCCGGTCATGATCACATGATCCCAAAGTTGGAGGAGGGGATAGGCAAAATGGGTAACTTGGGATTCTGGGAAACTTCTCTTTCTTAATCTGAACGGACTTTTCCCAGTGTTTTTTAAAACAGTAGCCCCACCAAATGCACAAACACAACCTGAAATCATATACTAAGCCAATAATAAGAGAGCACTGCTACCCACCCTAACTTTGGGGAACAACTGAAAAGATGTGGTGCAAGGGGATGAGCTCCCCTAGGGCATCTCATTGTGGACGTGCCCCCACTCTCTCCTGTACTTGGAAGGCTATCACAGCCCTCCAAAGAGAGTAACCCGGTGGAGCAATGCCTATCATGAGTTGACGTGAGCGTTCTACTTCTCTTAGTGGTGGAGCAAAGCCTATCATGAGTTGAACTGGCAGCTGCTTCCCCCTCCCCTGGGCATGTCCCCCTATTGCTGGTAAAAGACAGATATAGCCTTTTTAAAAAAGTTCTTCTTGTTGTTTATTCAGCAACACTGCTGGTTTTAATTCCACCCCTCCTTTGTTTATTTATTTATTCCATTTTATATGCATTACTGGCTTATCCTTGGCTCACTTCCTTATGCCCCCAGAAATGTCTGCTACCTGCCTGCCTTCCCTCCCTCCTCCCCTGCCCACCTCGCAGGGATGTTGTGTGTGTCTGGCTTTGACTCAGGGGAGAAGTCCTTCCCACGCTCAAGTTAGACTTTTGGAAGTTCCAAATCCATTTTTCAATTGTGGAAGAAGATTTCAAAGGTTTATCTCTACTCCCCAATTCATGGCATGTTGGGATTTCCTTTGAAATGGCCCCATTGAGATGTCTGCAGATTTAAGCCCCGCCAAAAATCAGTGGATGATGGGACTGCCTTGAGTCTTGGCGTGCGTGTATCCCTGGATAAGCTTTCATGGTGGTGAGTTTGAGATTTTCACATGCAAATTGACGGAGCTATGGAAAGTGGTGTGAATGGGGTTCCCGATTTTCATAAATTCCCCAAAAATCAGGGGATGATGGGACTGCCTTGAGTCTCGGCGTGCATATGTATCCCTGGATAAGCTTTCATGGTGGTGAGTTTGAGGTTTCTAACCTGCAAATTGACGGACCTATGGAAAGGGGTGTGAATGGGGTGCCCGATTTTCATAAATTCCCCAAAAATCAAGGGATGATGGGACTGCCTTGAGTCTCGGCATGCGTATGTATCCCTGGATAAGCTTTCATGGTGGTGAGTTTGAGGTTTCTAACATGCAAATTGACGGAGCTATGGAAAGGGGTGTGAATGGGGTGCCTGATTTTCATAAATTCCCCAAAAATCAGGAGATGATGGGACTACCTTGAGTCTCGGCGTGCTTATGTATCCCTAGATAAGCTTTCATGGTGGTGAGTTTGAGGTTTCTAACATGCAAATTGACAGAGCTATGGAAAGGGGTGTGAATGGGGTGCCCGATTTTCATAAATTCCCCAAAAATCAGGGGATCATGGGATTGCCTTGAAACTTGGCATGCGTGTGTATACCCCCATGCGGTGTTATGGTGCCAAACTTGAGGTTTCTAACTTTAACAGAAAAAAAGTTGTATACTTTTTTAGCTTAATGCAAGCCTATGGGGGGGAAACGGTGCTCCGATCCGGATCCGGAGCTCCGAGCGGAGCGGAGCGGACATAGGCGGAGCGGGGGCGGGGCGGAGCGGGCCGATCCGCAAATCGCGGATCTGGAAGAAAAGCGGAGTGGGGGGTCCATGCACACCCCTAATTTTCAGCTTGCGATCTACAACAATTCCAAGATTCTTCTCGTTTGTAGTATTGCTCTCCCACACTAGAGGCCTTCAAGAGGCAGCTGGACAACCATCAGTCAGGGATGCTTTAGGGTGAATTCCTACATTGAGCAGGGGGTTGGACTCGATGGCCTTGTAGGCCCCTTACAACTCCGCTATTCTATGATTCTATGAGCCACGTATCCCCCATCTTGTAACTGTGTATCACAACAACCCTGTTAGGTAGATTAGGCTGCCCTGAAAGGGAGCCAAGAAATGTTTTAAATAAATAAATAAATAAATAAATAAATAAATAAATATGAAGGATGCGCTGAAACATCCTGAGCAAAAATCAGCCCAAAATCAGGGTCCTGGTTGATGCATAAGATAGAAAAATCTGAGCCGATCCGTGAGCAATATAAAAAGGTCACTCTTGGGAAGAAAGTTTCACACTTCGCGTGCACGCAGCACGCACACACTCACGTGCACCCCCCCCCCACTTCTCTTCCCTCTTTTCTCTTCTGATTCTTTTATCTCCCCCTTTTCCCCTTCCCCTTTGCCCTTTGCCCTTTGCCCTTTGCCTGCCTGCCTGCCTGCCTTTTACTCCAGGTCTGATGACGATGAAAGGACGCCTCTCTCACGGCACTGTTGAATTGGTAGATATGAACTTCGCCTGTCATTGTGGAAAAGTCTAAAATAGCCACGATGTGGGCTGGAAGGAGTTTTAGAAAGGAGAAGCAGGTCAAGGAAGAACTTCTGGGGCTGCTCTGCCAATGCAATACTAACGCTGTTCCTGAGTGGCGTCATTTATATCATTTCTTAAACATTAACGCAGGCAGGCCTTTCTTCAAGTTCTCAATATTGGATCGTTATTACTAGCATATAACCCATGTTGCCATGGGCACTTGTACCTGAGAGCCAAATATATTGTTCCTTGATGTGTACACCAGTTGCTGGGGAACATGGGTGGAAGGGTGCTGTTGCACCGTGTCCTGCTCGTGGGTCCCTGGGTCTCTGGCTGACAGCTGGGTGGCCCCTGTGTGACCAGCAGGCTGGACTAGATGGACCCTTGGTCTGATCCAGCCTCAGGGCTCTTCTGAGGTTCTTCTGAGACTGAAACTATCTGCTTGCTGTTTAATAATAATAATAATAATAATAATAATAATAATAATAATAATAATAATAATATTTCTTACCCAACTCTCCCTTTGGATCGAGGTGGGGAAGAACATTAAATAAAAAATACTATAAAATACAGTAAAATACATAAAAATTATTAAAACCATATAAAAACTAATACATTATTAAAAGAACAGCCAGGCATCTTAAAATTCGACTGGGCAGGCCTGCCAGAAGAGATCAGTCTTTATACCTTTTTTAAATTCAGAAAGACTGTTTGCTTTAAATAAAAAAAATTGGCAGGGCTAAATTAGGATTAGTTTTAAATCAAAGGCAAAGGCAACATCCTCTCAAATAGCATTTACTTAATGTTAACATACATCATGTGGAGTAGTATGTGACGGTGTTATGATGGCACAGGAAATTTAAGAAAAATGGATTGTGAATGCAGCTCCGTGTTAATTTTATACAAGTGCTCAGGGAAAATAACATCCTGCCTCTGAAACCACCGTGTTGTTAGGAAGTGATGGATAAAGCTGCAATATTTTGCTCATTAGCATCTCAGGGAAACGGTCGCTGGAGACGCACGGCGCTGTTTCACTCACGCCGGGGCGGCGCCTCCCTCTGCCCCTGCCGCTGGCCTGGAAAGGCGAAGGCCCTGGCAAGGGATGCCGCCGGGCCCTTTTCCGCACCACAAATCCCTGTTTATCTGGGGGCCGTTGTGCTTGCGTAGAAGCAGCCCGTGTTTCCACGGGAGAGGGAGCTGCGTACTGATGTCGAGCACATCAAATACAAGGCAGGCACAGAGCATAGCTTGTCTGCAGTGGGTGTTTAATGGTTTACTGATGAGAATTAAATATGGAAATTGTAATTAGTCACTTAGCCAAACAGAGCGGGGGCCAGGCTCCCCTCCCAATTACACCAGAGCTGCAGTTGGAGAGGCTGATTGAAGTTAGTGGGAAACCAGCGTTGATTAATTAGCTAGGAGAAGGCCCGGCCCGGCTCACAGCCACCCGAGGGAAGGGCCGTGCAAACTGGAGAGCGGATGTCACTTCCTCCAGATGCGATCCGAACATGCTCACAGATGGAGAGTGGCCGAGCGGGCTCCCGTGGCCATGAGGCTTCTGGCTAGCCCCTCCTTTATGTCCCATCACACAGAGTGGGCCCAGGAGACCGCTGCCTGGTGCCGTATGATTGGAAGGTGACTCAGGGGTGTCGTATCCATGTGCACATCCGAATCCTCTGAACCATGCTCTGAATCTTTTGAGCTGCCTCGGTGATATCACTAGCCTCAATGCAAGCCTGCCTCTTCCCTCTCAGCTCAGTTGCCCCTGCATTGACTAGGAGGCCTTTGGAAGCACTCCCTCAGCAGGCTAATAGGGGCGCACTCTAGGAGAGGCTGCTGCCTTTCCTAACACAGGCCACAGCTAGACCTAAGGTTTATCCTGGGATCATCCAGGGTTCGCCCCTGCCTGAGCACTGGATCCCCTGTGTGTCACCTAGGCCATAGCTAGACTTAAGGTTTATCCCAGGATCATCCCGGGTTTGTCCCTGCCTGAGTGCTGGATGCCCTGTGTGGCACTTAGATGAACAGGTTTGACCCCAGGACAATCCTGGGATAAACCTTAGGTCTAGCTACGGCCCTAGATGAACAGGTTTGACCCCTGGACGATCCAGGGATAAACCTTAGGTCTAGCTATGGCCTAAGTGCCACACAGGGCATCCAGCGCTCAGGCAGAGACGAACCTGGGATGATACTGGGATAAACCTTAGGTCTAGCTATGGCCTCTGTCAGCGAATGGTTTTTGGTTCTTCCTCCCCATTTATATTCTTCAATGCCTATGCTGGGAGCTTGGTTACAATGGAGATTTGACGTGACAGGGGAAAGGGCAAGAAGAAGAGACCCTGTGGACTACCGGCATTTCATGCAGCCTCTGGTTTTACTTCCCCCAAACTGCAGCTTTTGGCTCCCCCAGAAGCTCAGTGGCTTCAGCTTAAGAAAGGATTTCATTGGTCTCAACAAACTTCTCCCAACCATCACCTCCACTTTAACTTCAGAAGATTCTACCAAAAGGCAGAAGATTCTACCAAAAGGAGGGCCAGGACCATGTGACGCGGAAGTGCCAGGAAGGATGTGTGCAGAGGCCATCATGCTGCTTCCAGCAGCCTTGGGGCTTTTAAATTCGTTTAACAGTTTTAAAAACTTTGTTGTCCTTATCTTCAAAAGGGGCAAAAAGGAGGAACCTGGGAGCTACAGACCAGTCAGTCTGACACCCATCCCTAGGAAAATTCTGGAGCAGATTATAAAGAAGTCAATCTGTAAACACCTTGAAATCAATGCGGTGATCAGTAGAAGCCAACATGGATTTGTCAGGAACAAGTCCTGTCAGACAAATTTGATCTCATTTTTTGATCGGGTAACCTTCCTCGTGGACTGTGGGAATGCTGTGGACGTCATATGTCTTGACTTCAGCAAAGCTTTTGACAAAGTGCCCCATGATATTCTGATTAACAAACTAGCTAAAAGTGGGTGTGACGCCCACCCTCCACTGGGTTTACTTCTGGATCACTTTATTTCTTTAATGACACCAAAGGACACAGCTCAGGTGCACTCGTCAGGGCTAGAGATGCCAACTCTGTCCCTGTGGTGCACCAACTTCTGCTTAGGCTCCCACAGCAGCACAGATGAGCACCCTTGACCCAACCTTCTCCCTTCCGCTGCCACCATATGATCACCTGTACCCTTCTCCAGGTACTCCAATGTCCACACCAGGTTTGAATGAACATTATTTATTTAACAAAATGCTTATGCAGATTCAAAGCTTATTGGTTTCTTTCAGTGACAAGCGTATGGTTTCAGAGCACAAAGCATAATGGTTTCATAGGTTACTTCACAACAACGGAATGAAATTTAATAGGGATAAATGCCAATTTCTACATTTAGGAAATAGAAACCAAATACACAGTTACAAGATGGGGGATACTTTGCTCAGCAATACTACAAACGAGAAGGATCTTGGAATTGTTGTAGATCACAAGCTGAATATGAGCCAACAGTGCGATGTGGCTGCAAGAAAGTCAAATGCTATTTTGGGCTGCATTAATAGAAGTATAGCTTCCAAATCACGTGAGGTCCTGGTTCCTCCCTATTCGGCCCTGGTTAGGCCTCATCTAGAGTATTGCATCCAGTTCTGGGCTCCACAATTTAAGAAGGACGCAGACAAGCTGGAGCGTGTTCAGAGGAGGGCAACCAGGATGATCAGGGGTCTGGAAACAAAGCCCTATGAAGAGAGACTGAAACAACTGGGCATGTTTAGCCTGGAGAAGAGAAGATTAAGGGGAGACCTGATAGCACTCTTCAAGTACTTAAGAGGTTGTCACACAGAGGAGGGCCAGGATCTCTTCTCGATCCTCCCAGAATGCAGGACACGGAATCATGGGCTCAAGTTACAGGAAGCCAGATTCCGGCTGGACATCAGGAAAAACTTCCTGACTGTTAGAGCAGTCCGACAATGGAACCAGTTACCTAGGGAGTTTGTGGGCTCTTCCACACTAGAGGCATTCAAGAGGCAACCGGACAACCATTTGTTGGGTATGCTTTATTTATTTATTTATTTATTTATTTATTTAATTACATTTATATACCGCCCCACAGCCGAAGCTCCCTGGGCAGTTTACAAAAATTAAAAATAGTAAACATTAAAAGTATACAAAAATTTAAAAAACATAAAAACAGTATAAAAACAACAGTATCCCTTTAAAAACAACAATTCTGGGGTCCATTAAAAACAAACTTAACGTTGTTAAATGCTGTTAAAATGCCTGGGAGAAGAGAAAAGTCTTGACCTGGCACCGACAAGATAACAACGTTGTTTGGCGCCAGGCGAACCTCATCGGGAAGATCATTCCACAGTCAGGGGGCAACCACTGAGAAGGTCCTCTCCCTTGTTGCTTTGAGGTAGATTCCTGCATTGAGCAGGGGGTTGGACTCAATGGCCTTGTAGGCCCCTTCCAACTCTGCTATTCTATGATTCTATGATTCTACTATTCTAAGTTCCATTGTGTTCAATGATGCCTACTTGCAGGAAAGTGTATATAGGATTGCATCCCAAGTTGCTTTTGTGGGGAGGATCCTTTGCATATGTACACAGAAATAATTCCTGTGGGATACTGCAGGCTCAGTGAACTGCTCACCCCTTTTCCAATTCACTGGCTTGGCTCACTGGTCAGCCCAATTCTGTGCGTGTTTTGCTGTTTGCACTGTAGCTTCAGTGGTGAAGGGAAGGCACTTGGCACATTTCCAGAGGTACTTTCCCCTGTAACTTAGCTGCAGTATTGAAAACAGAATATTTGGCTGAATCCTGGTGAAGACTTGACACAAATTAAGTCATGGGATGAAGAGAAGGAGAGCTTGCCTGTGACAAGTGGGAGGTAGAGGAGAGGTGCAACACACACACGTACACCAAAGGCATCTGCCTTTATGAAGAAGTGCTGAATGGTTGAATTGTCAGATCTGAGTCGAAAGGGTGTGGGTTGATCCCATGGGAAGCTTAGAGCAGCTCCCACAAAGCCCTTGAGCTGAACTCTGAATTTCTGGATTTAATGGGAAACTCAAAGAAGCTCTCAGTCTAATCTGTTTTCAGCCAAAATTTGGGGTGGCTTCAGGGTGCCTGATAATGGATTGGATTGGCCTGCAGGGGGCAGCCCATTGCTAACGAGGCCGGAGCGACCTGGGCCCCCATTTTTGCCACGTGGAACCAAGGAAACCCACCTGTTTCCTCCAGAACCATCACCACCTGCTGCTGCAATAACTTCAACAGCTTGCCCTGAGTTTTCTAGAGTCAATGCAAGACCCTGTAAAAAAAAAGGCCAGACTTCATTAGCCACAATAATAATAATAATAATAATAATAATAATAATAATAATAATAATAATAATACATTTATTTCTTGCCCACTTATTTCTTTATTTCTTCAAAACTACTCAAAAAAATAATACTTTGCTTGGAAAATAATTGGCAGCCAGTGAAGAGATTTTTAAAACTGGTGTAATGTGGTCACCCCTAGGTGTTCCAGTGACCAGCCTCCCTGCCCTATTTTGAACTAGTTGAAGTTTCCGGAGTAGGCACACAGGTAGCCCTATGCAGAGCGCATTGCAGAAGTCGAGCGTTGAAGTTACCAGCACGTGCACGACCGTCTTTAGGTCTTCTAAATCTAGGAAGGGGTGCAGCCGGCGTATCAGCTGAAGCTGATAGTAGGCACTCCTGGCCATCGCATCTATCTGGGCTGTCATTTGGAGCGACGGATCCAGGAGCACCCCCAAGCTGCAAATGCAGTCTTTCAGGGGGAGTGTAACCCCATCCAGAACCGGTTGACACACCTCCAGCCCAGCATTCCACTATTTTTGTACTTGCGCTTCCTCCAGCACCTGTGGAGAATTCTCTCGGGGGCTTCTTCTTCTCATCTACTCCATGCTGCAGTGGTGGTGGACATCCTTTGACAGCCCCTGCTTGCTATTGCACCGCCTATGAATCGCTGCTTGGTGGGGGTGGGGGTGTTCCCCACTCCCGATTCCTCATTGGAGGAGAGAGAGAGAGAGAGAGAGAGAGAGGGAGGGAGGGAGGGAGAGGGAGAACGCGTTCCATTAGTTCCTCCCAGCGATATACCGGCCCTTTCCTTAAGTGCTCTCACTTGATTTCTCTAATGGCCCTTCAAATTCTCTGTCAGCCTTTAGTTCTTTCTAATGTATTTTCAAAATACATCCTTATTGCTGGCTTCCAGTTCTGTAGCGCCTCACTCTTCAAATCCCCTCTCAGGCAGGGGGACCTATTACAGATAACGCCAGAATTGATGCTATCATCGACATTTGGCCGTTTGCATCACCTTTCTATTTCTATTCTTTTTAAGATTCCTTTTCTCATTTAAATAGCTTATTAAATCACTATCCGTACGTCGGGCACAATTCTCTCTCCCTCTCCATTGGAGTGTCCATTAGACGGTGTGTGTGTGTGTGTGGGTGTGTGTGTGTGTGTGTGACTTTAAGCACAGTTTTCACTGGGTTTATGTGTTTTCTCATAACACCCTTCCACAAAAATCTCATTTCCCCCTAAATCTGGAGTCCTTGTTCTCAAAGGAGCTCAGGCTGCCAGAGTTCCGAGGCCTGAGAGCGACACCGTCACCAGGCCCCCGTCTTGAAAGTGGCACGTTGGCGCCATGAGGCCTCCGGCTCCTGCATTCGCAGTTCTTCCCGGCATTTGCATGTGAAGGAACGCAAGCGCGAACTTGCCCCCACCACTGCCGCTGTGCTGAGCACTGGGGTGTGTGTGATGGGGGAGAAATGAGGCAGAAGAGAGGGACACGCGGCACCCAAACCGGCTCTCCTCCCTCTGGCTGCCCGTTCCTCTCTCCCCCCACCCCCATTTTTTAACAATTTATTTACAGGGACATGCGGGGCTCTCCTGAGCTCCTGGAGGTCCACCTCTTCCCTGTCCACCGATGGCGACCAACCAGGGGGCGCCATCAGCTGTGACACATCTCCACAGACAAAAAAAGTTGGGGTAAGTGGCCTGACTTTTTTTCAGCAGAGTTTCTGGGCTTTGCTCCTAGATAGCTTCGCAATGGTGGCTGCGTCATGTAGATGACCTGCCGCTACTCCGAATCTATCATCAAGACAAGCCCCAGGTGCAAAATCATGTGCCGTGGCAAAAGGAACAAGAGACACCTGCAAATATAGGGGCGGGGGGGGGCAGGGGAATGCAGCAGCCGGGCTGTGGACTGAGGCCTGTTATCAGGACCACGTTATGTAGGAAAAACCCGGATTTGTCAGGATTTTTGGTGATAAATCCAGGAAGGGGGGGAATTATGAAATTTGAAGAAAAATCCAGATTTTTCCCATCCTCCCCACCCAAAAAGCAGCTCTAGTTTAATGGAAATTAACAAAAATGCTTACAGCTTCCTCATTTGTAAAGATAAAGAGCTGAAACTTGGCACCATGATAGGTCTTAAGGAGGGCTTTAGCCTTGCCAAGTTTGAATCAGATCAATTCATTCTTTGATTTTTAGGATATATATTTTTAAATTTCAGGTTTTAAAAATAGCTGGAGCCATATCCTTCAAACTTATGTTGTCAAACCTCCTCTTTGGGGTCTTGCACCTTGAGCAGTTTCTACCCTTGGCATCAAGGGGATCTCCAATTTTTAGCTAAGTGCTGGGTGAGCAGAGCACCTTTCCTGTTGCAAATTTGGTGGGCAGTCGGGCACCAGGAGGTCAGCAGAGGCGAGGGATCCACAGATCAAAATGTGGGAAAGGACAGGTCAGTCAAAGCAGCCCATAGGGCAAAACAGAAAGGGCCAGAGGCATTTTCACAGAGTTCCACATCATAGGCGATCCTTAGAGAAAAACTCTCACGACCAACAGTGAGGTGCCAGTGGAGAGAGAGGCTCTCATCTTTGTGGATACCCTGTTGCTGTGGATGTTGGAACCTGGCATGTCGTTGCTTTGCTTCACTACCATCCTGAAAGACCCACCCCCTACTGCCAATTGCTCTCTGGGCACAATTCGGGGTGTTGGTCTCCTTCACCTCTAACGCCCCCCACAGCTGAGGACTTGGCGATGTCAGGGACCGCCTGCATCATGTCCGGGCATTAAGCTTTGCCAGGGAGGTTCTTTTGGGGGCCTCCTTCCCCACAGGAGCCCCTTTGTTGGGCACTCATGGAAGGGCTTCTTCCGACGTTGCCCCCAAACTATGGGATGCGCTCCCTGAAGAACTGCACTTGCCCCCCACACACACACACTCACTCACTTGGCCTTTAGAAAGGGCTCAGAGGTCCATTGCTTCAAGTTGGCCTTCCAAAAGGCGTAGTATGAATGCTTTTACTACCTTTAATGTTCTTGGTGTTGTTGTTTTTATTGTTTTAAGGTTGTACACCACCTTGATGGCATTTAAGTAGTAAGGCAGTATATGTCATCTTAAGAATGAATGAATGAATGAATGAATGAAATATGATATGGCAAGAAGGTGTGAGGAGGTTTGAATAGTTTTAGAAGAGTATTAGTCAGTTGAAGGGAGAAGCAATCAATCAACAGTAGTTACTCATGAAAGTCAGTGAGAGTCAGTCTTGTGTGTGAGTAGAGAGAGAGAGAGAGAGAGATCCTCCTTGACCAGGAGCATTGTACCTCTGAACTCAATGAAGCTACATGTCTGGGAAGGCTGACTGAGGCCTTTGCTAGACCATGGGTTAGCCCGGGGTGAACCCTGGGCCCGCCCCTGTGCATCCAGAAGACGCACAGGGGATCCTGGGGTCAGGCAGGGGTCAACCCTCCCTTGCCCCGGGTTAACAGGCCTCACATTTGGCCCGGTATTTCCACAGAATGGTCTAGCCCATTCCGCAGCTTATCCCAGCTACACAGCTTACTCGCGCGTAGCCAGGAGAAGCCGCGCACGGGGCAGGGGAAAGATTGGGGCTGGGGGGGGAGATCGGGGCCAGGGGGGAGATCAGGGGCAGGAGGAGCGGGGAAACCTTTTTTAAAACAACAACAAGAACTTACCTTTGGCGCTCGTGCGCTCCTGCGCACCCGGCCCTTTAAGAAAAAAAATGGCGGACGTGACGGGGCTTTCCTTTAGACTGGGGCAACAGCCCATGCTAGTTGCAGCACGGGCTCCCCCGTCCTCCTGCACCATCTGTCGGGGATGCTTTAGGGTGGATTCCTGCATTGAGCAGGGGGTTGGACTCGATGACCTTGTAGGCCCCTTCCAGCTCTGCTATTCTATGATTCTATGATTCTATGATTTAAAGGTAGGTCTAGCAAAGGCCTAAGATGAGGGAAGTCCGCCATGGGGAGCCCGGATGAGAGGGCAGGGCAGGGCAGGGCTCCCAGGCTTTGGCAATGAGGGAACATCCCCTCCCTCCCTTCCTCATCCCCCTCCAACTCTGTCTCTCCCCAGCTGCCCTTTTTGCTCCCCACCCCCCACCCCACCTTCCCAGAAGCACAACAAGGATTAAACCGGCCAGTCATGTTTGAAGTGTTCAGTTTGGAGCACTTTGTCCTGCAACCTTCAAAATGTTGGATTTAATGACAGAGAAGGAAAAAGTAGGCGGAGAAAGGTTTGTTTGTGTTTAATGTCACCAGCTTAAAATATGTGATCAGAAATAAAAAGGAAATGACAAGTCAGACTTCTCTGCCTGAGAGTGAAATGTGTGTGTGTGTGTGTGTGTGTGAGAGAGAGAGAGAGAGAGAGGGGGGAGGGAGGGAGGGGGGAGAGAGAGAGAGATGCTTCTGGGAAACTTGGGGGGGAAAGTGTAGCAGGCCTTTGTGGATTCTTTTTGTTCTGGCAGGACTATTCATTGCGTTATGCTGATTATTAAAAAGCATAATATAAGTAAATCAGTGGAACAGATGAGTCTTTCCATTGAATGAACATCTGGGCTTGTTTTGGAGGGCTTTCACATTAGATGAATGCCATTAAAACTGATTACAAATCAAGATTTGGCATAATCCTTTGGACATGATCCAGCCATTTTAGGGACGTTTCATAGAGACTTCGGTGGGAGTGGTTTCAGCAGGGGCTGGCTGGCATCCCCATCGAACTTAGTGGGATAAAGAAGTGCTTCATTTTGTTCTTTTGAACTTCCCTCTCCCATCATGGCATAGCCGCTTGATTTTTTTTTTTTTTTTTTGCTTTTTTGCTTTTTTGCATTTGTAGAAGTAGCATCAACTGGAAGCTTTCTCCTCCTCCTCCTCCTCCTCCTCCTCCTCCTCCTCCTCCTCCTCCTCCTCCTCCTCCTCTGTGGCCCAAAGCAAGACCCTGTTGAAGAGCTGCAACATCCAGCCTTCCAAAATGGCCTCTGGGAAGCCAACGGTGACGATGAAAGCCCTCTCCTTGTCTGTCTGCCCAACCTGCATACGCACCTTATCCTGTGCCCTGTTCCACTGCCAGGTGTCTGGGCACTGAAGCGTGCAAAGCTCCTCATTGCCCCATTGCCCTATGCTCTCAGAGCCCCCTCCACCCTCCCCAAGGACCCCACCAAGGCACAGAGGTCCATTGCACTTGTTGGAGTTGAGGTTTACACAGCCCACTCTTTACGCTATGCATCCCAGGGGCTTCTGACATCCGTAGGTATGGAGAGCCCCCCCCCCACTCCACAGGGCCTGCACAAAACGGAAACCAAGTGCGGACTTTCCCGCTCTTTAAAAGCAAAAAAATAAAAACGGGGAGAGGGCAGGAACGGGGTCATTCCCCTGTTTAAAAAAATATTATCTGTAACTTCGTAGCTGCGCAGATACAGATAATAAAAATAAAAGCCAGGGGTAAGGAACAAGGCAGCCAGAGGAGGACATGAAGAGAGGGGAGAAGGGGGCAGAGACTCAGGGCGAACCACCTCTACTCCTTCTGGGTGCCTGTTCCTCCACCCCCCATTTCTTTTTATTTTCATTATCTTTATCTGCGCAGCTGCAGAGATACAGTTAATAAAAAAATTAAAAGGGGAGAGGAGAACGGCCCTGTTCCTCTCCTCCCCCATTTTTTTTAACTTTTACAGGCATGGGGCCACCCATGGTGACCAATCAGGGGGTGCCATGGGCTTTGCTGCCAAAAGAATCGGGGTAAGTGCCTGACTTTTTTGGAGTGCAGTTTCCAGGGTTTGTGCCCAGATGGGTTTGCCATGGCAGCTGCGTCATGTAGATGACGTGCCGCTCCTGCGAATCCACCCCGGGGCAAACCCTTCGTGTAGACGTGCAGCTGCTGAAAGGCGTGCAGAGCTTTGTGCCTGAGCGAGGCCTCTTGATTGATCTTTCTCAGCGCGGCCCCGCTCCGCCTCATCCGGCTCCGCCTCTATCATGGTCGACATCATCAACAACAACAACTTCATCATCTCTACTGATCGCAAACTTAGCTGATCAGACACGGATCAGTTTGGGAGCGAAATGGGACCGCCCAAAGATAAGATGGGGGCTCCTGCATACATAGGGAGCTCCATGGTTGCGGAGGCAGATCTGTTCATCGATTTAAAAAAAATGAAAGAAACGGGTGTCTCTTAACCCCCGTGTGGCGCTGCTGTCTCTGCCCCCAAAGGGTCACCCATCACGCGCATGTGTGGGGCCGTGGGTGTCCCTGGCTTTGAGCCTGAGTGAGAGGGATGGGCTGGGTGCTGGGTCCGCCTCCTCGCCCCCCCCCCGGTCCTCGTTCTCTCCGCTCCCCACAGAAGGGCCCCCCAGCCAGCTCCATGCTCTGGTTTCTATGTTTGCAATTACAGGAGACGGAGATGCTGAATCGCAGTTTGGGTTTTACTTACTAATCCAGTTTTTTGTTGTTCTGCACAGAGACGCTGGTGAGTCTCCAGCGTGCTGTTTGAACAATGTACAATGTGAACATTTATTAAACACAATAATAAAAACAATTCATGCAAAGAGAACAGTCTTAAACAACATGCTAAGCGGACTCTCCGGTCTCCCTTGCAAGGCTCAGCCCGACCGTGACGGAACGCGCCCCCCCCCTCCACCGCCACCACCCGCCCCGTCACCACGCAGCAGATGCAGGCAGGGCCAGGGAGGCCCACATCGCAAGCGCTTCGCTGGTGACCCGTCTGCTTCTGGGCAGAACTCAAAGTGCTGCTCCCGTCCGATGAAGCCCTCGCGTGGGACCAATCAGCGGCCTTCTACCAGAAGAGCCCGCGGCCCGAGCCTTAAGATCCTCAGGGGAGGCTTTTCTCTCTGGCCCGCCACCACCAGAGACACGTTGGGTGGGGGAGTGAGAGAAGGGCCTGCTCAGTGGCAGCTCCAGGCTGGGTTGGCCCCCTCTCTGCTGTCCTTCCACCGGCAGGCAAAGGCGTTTCTACTCAGGCGGGCTTTTGGCCCGGAGCTGGTCCCTTGCTGAAGGGACTTCCATTGGGGACTTTTCATGTCTTTGGTTGTTATGTATTTAATTGGGCAGCCTGGCCATGCACATCAATTGCTGAGGAACATGGGCAGGAGGGTGCCGTGGTTCTCATGCCCTACTTGTGGGTTCCCACAGGGTGCCGGTTGGCCACCGTGCAAACAGGATGCTGGATGAGAAGGACCTTGGTCTGATGCTTTAGGGTGGATTCCTGCCTTGAGCAGGGGGTTGGACTCGATGGCCTTGTAGGCCCCTTCCAACTCTGCTATTCTAGGATTCCATGATCCTGCATCAGGGCTCTTCCGATGTTTTCTATGGAGGTTATGTACAAAAATACTAAAAACGACTGAAAATACAAGTTGCAACAACACAAATGTATAAAGTAAAAGAAACAATAAACCAGAGCAACATCATGATCAGTTAATTACAAGAGTCAGTGTCATGTAGTGGCTAAATTTTTGGACTGGGAGCCAGGAGATCCGGGTTCCAGTCCACACTCAGCCAAGGAAGCTCACTGGGTGACTTTGGGCCAGTCACAGACTTGTAGCCCAACCTACCTCACAGGGTTGCTGTTGTGAGGATAGAAACAAAGAGGAGGAGCAGAGTTGTCATATACCAACCCAAGTTGGTTCTTGGTAATGGGTGCTCTGAGCCACTGACAAGCACGGACCCAGGAGCACTCGAAACTGCAGTCCTTCGGAGGGAGGGCAACCCCTTCTAGAACAGGTAAACAACTAAATTCCTGGACCTGGGAACCACCCAGCCATCGTGTCTCTGTCTTCTCAGGATTTATTCTTCATCCAGGCATAGTTTCAGAATGTGCACAGTCTCTCCTGACTCAGACATTTCAGGGAAGCAGAGCT
Source organism: Elgaria multicarinata webbii (assembly GCF_023053635.1). Taxonomy (NCBI): domain Eukaryota; kingdom Metazoa; phylum Chordata; class Lepidosauria; order Squamata; family Anguidae; genus Elgaria; species Elgaria multicarinata. The sequence goes on along the minus strand of NC_086172.1, from coordinate 184,254,967 downwards.
GGCTAAGGGCACACTGGTGACACCCAGCCCAATCTCATAATGCCCATTCCCCGTGGCTACACGCACACGTGCACGCACACACACACACACACACACACACACACACACACTAACATTGGGGTGAGATAGTTCAACTGCCAGGGGGCCGAGACACAGTCGTCCTGTGTTATTCTCTGGAACGGACACCATAACCAATAGCTGGGCCTCCATAAAATGGTGCCTCCAACTTCCAAATCCTGGGAGCGGTCCAGGGGCATACTGTGGGTCCAAAACGGCTGAGCATGATGGAGAAGATGTAACAGGGGCGCAATGGCTCCTGCTGCCATGAGCGTAGGTCTCTTTTGCTCTCGGGGTGCGGGGGTGGGGCGGAGGTTTCATCGATCCCCCTTTCCTGACAAATGGCTTTCCATTTCTTCTAGCATTCCTTTGCCCTCCCAGAAGCCGCCCCCTCAACTGCAGTGGGTCACCCCATGGAAGCCCTGCATTCTAAGGGTGAGTAAAGTGCTTATTTTAAGGGCAGCAGGATCCTTCAAGATGAAAGACAGGGAATGTAGATGTCATAGCATGAGATGCAAATTACTGTTAAGGGGGTGGGGGGAACTGTGTTGAAAGTATGCATAGATGGTAGATAATTTAAACTAGAGGCTGTAATTCTCTTCAAAACATAAATGTTTTACATGCACCTCTTTCATAACGTGCTGCTCCACATGGCTTTTTGGGAAATGGTGAGTTCTGAAATGCAAAATATTTATGGATTTCTCAGTGCACTTACTTAAAACAAGAGCTGAAGGGCTGCTTGCAAATGTTAACGCAGCTCACAATGATACCCTGCCTAAGTTGATTAACTTTGCTACGCCTGCATAATTAACACGGGGCTCTGCTGGTTCCAATTTAAATTTATCCCCACATTACACTGAAGCTGGTGGCCCATGTATTAAACGGCATTGTCTTCAGCAATCACAATTTTTGCTACCAATATTAAAAGAGGGCCGGAGGAATTCTGTGCCACTCTGGCCGGTCACAAGCACATCATGCAACAGCCCATGCAAAGCTGCAGGTGTGGTTCTGACGCCCTCGGCCAGGTCCCATCTTTCTGATAACCAAGAAGGACGCGTGTGTGCATCTGTGTGTGTGTGTGTGTGTGTGTGTGTCCGTGTGCACACACATGTCAAACAAATGGCTCAACAAGGTGCCTCTATGGCCCTGTGGGCTCTCATTGCGGCAACACTGGAGAGAAGAAAAATAGATTTACATAACAAAATTGCAGAGAAAGTCCTTACAGTTTTATGTCTTCACTGGAATGCAATTAATGTAATAAACAGCTGTTGTTGGGCTATCCGGGAAGGCTCTGGAAGCTGTAGAGTTACTCCAAGAAATCAATTTATTTTCTTGGGAATTGTTTTCTGAGTAAATCCACTCCCAAACAGAGGTTGTTCTCTACTGGAGACATGGCTGTGACCACACCTCCCACGGTGCCTGTCCACGTCCCTTGGGGTTTTCACAGGGATGCTTCCATAACTATCATCTGAATTTCTGCCCAGGATCTGAAGAGCCTGGGGGCAGGCCAGGGCTCAGTGGCAGAGTCCCTGCTTGGCATGGGGTGGGGTGGGGGGGTCCCAGTGGCTTTGTTCCCCATCATGGCTTTGTTCCCCTGCTGCTGCTGCTGCTCTTTTACAAGCACAACGGTGCAATAATGCGATACTTAAATATCCCTCTGTGGGTTCCTGAACTCAAAGCTGCAGCTGCTCAAATTCTACATGGAGATATTTCTTGCTGTTCTCCCTTCAACAGTTAACCCGTTTAATACCTCCAGTATCCAAGGCAGTAAGCCTACATCCCCCAGTTGCTGGGGAACATGGGTGGGAGGGTGCTGTTGCACCCATGTCCTGCTTGTGGGTCCCTGGCCGATGGCTGGTCGGCCCCTGTGTGAACAGAGTGCTGGACTAGACGGACCCTCGGTCTGATCAGTCTCAGGGCTCTTCTGATGTTCTAGCATGTACCTGTTGAGGATCAGAAGGAGGCCAAGGAAGGGACTTGGGCAGCCCACCCATTCAGGGCCAGTGGTGTCTTCATGCCACTGGCCCCGAATGGGTGGCATTTCAGAGAAGCAGAATTTGGAACGGAAGCTGAAACTTTCCTTTGGTGACTCTTGTATGCATGGGATGGAATCATGGCATGTGTGGGGGGGGCATGTGTTTCTACCCCCCGCCCACCCACCCACATGAACTATTATTATTTATTTATTTATTTATTTCATTTATATACCACCCCATAGCCGAAGCTTAAGCCCTGTAGAGGAGCAGGATGGAAAGGCTGCTTGGGTCATATCTTATCTGCCCTCCTGCCATCAAGCGTCTGCTTCTCAATGTGACCCAGGCCTTTTGCGTGCAATGCCTGTCGTGACCAGTTCCTAGCAGGCCCAGGGAAACCAGTCGCCCTGGTTAGGAAGAAATAATGGAGCCTACTTGGGATCTCAATTTACTACTCTTGCATCCACATAAGCAAGTGGGAAAACATCCTGTCCGGATGTAGATTTGGGGGATTTGGGGTGTAGTGAAGGTGTGACGGAGTCACCAACATAGCCCCTATTTCAGCCGCATCCGGTGCTTGCTGAGAACGAGATTTGCACTTTGGCAATGCACAGAAGGGGCAGAAGTGAAGCGAAGTGAAGTGAAGAAGATAACAAAGAAACAACAACCCAGGAATGCAAGAGACAACTTGCTTTTTAAAATGCCGGGGGGGGGGGGCTCACATATCCCTATAAAGTCTTTGGATGCCGTTTTACTTCCCTTCAGGCCTGAAACTTTCCAAACTCTTTTGGCTCATTTTCCTAAAAAAGGAGTTTTACGCTGCCGTTTCAAAAGCATCACAAACTCCGTGCTAGAATTTTGCAGACACTTAAAGGGCAATCTTGTTATTTCAGGCTCTGCAAGGCAGAAAATGATTGCAGTGGTGACAACCTCATTTAAAGATATTTATTTCTTAATATACCCAGGAGAGAAATAATGACCGGGCTGCAGCAATGCCAGGGTGTAATCGTGGCTCTGGAGAGTTCTTGCTGTTTAGCAACCAATTTGCTGCCTGAATCTAGAAAGATTTTACTGGAAACCTTTCTTTGTGGATATAAATGCCCCATGGGCCACTCAGGATTCATCCAGGCCTGGGTCCACGATCCAGAGAAGCCAGCCCTACACAGCCAGGGGTAATTGTTCTCAGGCAGGAGAACCCTGCTATGCCGAGTTGATTTTGAAGTAGCCGCTTGTGATGCGCTGTGGAGGGTTCTTCTCTGGCTAGCAAAACTGTCACAAAATGCTCTCAGGAGACTCCTCGCAGTAGTGCTTTCATATTTGTGAAGTCACAGAATCAGAGAACTGGGAAGGACACGACCAGAGGTCAGTGAGCTGAAAGGGATGCATTAACCCATACAAATTGCAACCGCTTTAATTAAACGGCACCTTCACGGTGCCCTCCTTGTGGAGACCTTGGAAAAAGATGTCCGCTGGAGGGACCTTTGGCCTTCAGGACTCTTCTTACATTCATATGTAAAAGGCAGACTTCAGGGAACAACAAAAGAAAGAAGGAAATGAAGAAGATTTGAGCACAGGCTCTAACAAGCCAAGTCTCAATTCACCGTGAGGCAGGCCAAGATGGCCAAAGATACGGGGTGGGGGTGGGGGGGGACTAATAATAAAAGCTAATATTAAAACAGCCAAAGCAGGGAAGCAGCCAGGGAGTCGATGGGGCCAGTAGATGGACAAAGGTAGAAAGAGAAAGCCGAAGGAAGAATTCAGGGGAGCTGCAGGGAAGCTGAACGAGGCTTCACTGCGGAAGATGTTGAAAGGATTCGCCTTGCTTGAAATGTTATTTTTGGAGCACACATCTCGACTAGAGGTGACAAAAGGATGACATTTTAGAACTTACTGACAAATGAAAAAATAATGAGTTGCTGAGGCCAGATGGCATTCGCATCACTTGAGCATTCTTGAAGAGAGTATGTGAGCTACAGCGGAGCTCTTGTTAGTCCAGAGCATAACGAACACGTGTAGTTTAGCCCTGAAATCCACCTTATCAGTAGAAAAAAGAAGGCTAAACTAGCCCCAAGCCCAGGAGGTCAACAAAGTCCCACCATCCCAATGTCTGCCTCAGGCAAACTGCGGGAGAGTGTTATTATGGCTAGAACTGTCAAATTCAGAGAAGAACAAGACTTGCTGGAGAAGAACCAGCATGGCTTCTGCAAAGTGAATCACTAACCCTTTTGAATTCCTTGAGTGAGCCAACAAACATGTAGGCAGAGGAAATCAGGTGGGCATTGGACCTAAACCTTCATTTAATGAAGCCATGAGATCGGGTGAGGGGAACAAGCCCAGGTGTCACTGAAAAATGGTCTCAACAAATTAAAGGCGAGGTTATCAATGTCTGTTAGCCAAATAACCAAAAATGAACCCTCCCTCTAGACAGATGTTGGGGGTCAAACGAAAGTTCCTGCCTCTGTGTCCTGCTTGTGGGATTCCCAGAAGCATCTGGCCAGCCAGAGCTGGAAACAGGATCCTGGACTCTGGTCAGATTTGGGGAGGCAGTTCTCTTATGTTCTAGTTTTTTAAACCTTTCTGCAAGGCAGGTCATCTGTCCACCAGTTCCAAACAGACCAACCTACAGGGCCAATGAAGGAGACAGTCCATGGCAAAACAGTGGCACCAGAGGAAATAGCTCCAGATTGCTCAAAGAAGCAAGCCAGTCTCTAGGCTGCAGGGCAAAGTGGTGTGCACTTCCTTCACATAGATAATACATTGCACTCTTGATGTACCAGGTGCTTTACAAAGTATAAGAGGGGGGATCGCTGGCCTGAGAGCCTTACCGTCTCTAAATCAACAGTGAGAAGCAACAAGGAAGAAGAAGGGAAGGCCAGGGCAGAACTTCCATTCATAGACGATAGTACAGAAGTCATTAAAGTAATCAATGGCAAAAGCTTTGCTGAAATCAAGATATATTACGTCCACAGCATTCCCACCATCCACAAGGGAGGTTACCCGATCAAAGAATGAGATCAGATTAGTCTGGCAGGATTTGTTCCTGACAAATCCATGTTGGCCTCTAGTAATCACTGCATTGTTTTCAAGGTGCGTACAGATTGACTTCTTTGTAATCTGCTCCAGAATTTTCGCAGGGATGGATGTCAGGCTGACTGGTCTGTAGTTCCCAGGTTCCTCCTTTTTGCCCTTTTTGAAAATAGGGACAACTTTAGCCCTCCTTGGAGCTGCTGCCGGTCCCAGGAGACAGGTTGGGCCACTGGTTGGACGTGGAGCGAGGCCACTTCACGTCACGCCTGCTGAAGAGGTGACTTGTCTCCCCTGGAAGCCAACCTCCCCTCACGCCTGCGACGGGAAATGGCCACAAGAGAACCACCTGGGAACGTCTGCCGGCACAATTGTGCCTGATGCACGGAAGCTAAATATTTTCAAAACACCTATTTTTAGAAGCCACAAATACTCCTGCTCCGCCTGCAAAGGTTTCATCCTAATTAATGGGGGAGGAACGTTGAGCATAATGGGCCAGGTGTAGGATGAGTAAACAGGAAGTCATGGAGCCCCTGCAAATGCTGACATTTCACACTGTTCTTCTGCTTCTTTTCAATCTGCTCCTAATCATTGGGTAATTAACGTCTTCGTGCTTTGAGAACTTTTTTTCAAGCAAAGCACTAATATTCTTGGCGAGGAGCCCTTGGGGTTGGCTTGCGTTTTCGTTTTGTTCTTTAAGCAAATGTGTTTGGTGTAAAACGGATCATTTCAGAAGACTTTCACTCCACATTGGCCATGTGGTGTGTCCCGTAGGGAGGTCCTTTGCACAGGTGGTTTCCTTTGAGGAAGAGGTGGCTAGAGACCCAGGGCCTCATGCCCCCCACCCTCACTGAGTTGCAGATGTACAGGTTGACAAGGAAGGGGTGAGGGCTTCGGCCAGCAGAGGCCAGGCCATGGAGAGAGCCACTGTTCCGAGGCGATGAAAGGGCTGCAGCCCAGCCTTCCCTCGGGTGAGTTAGCTTTCTAGAGGAGGAGGAGGAGGAGGAAGTAGGGTTCTGCCTAGGGACACACTCTGTGTGACACACATGCACACACACTGACAATGGACACGGCCCTTGTGGCCTTCTTGCTTCATTAACTGGACTGGAAGCAAAGCTGTCTTCTCCCACCACTATAAATATTTCGCCCCATTTGGGTGTTGTTGGCAGGGCCGGCGCTGCCATAGAGGCAGCTCAGGCGGCGGAGGAGGGCGCCGAACAAAGGAGGGCGCCGAACGAGACACCCAGAAGCTGCTCTCCTGGAGCGGCTTCCAGGCGCGCTGTTCCAAAGCCGCCCCCCCGGCCGCCCCCCAACCCCAGCGTCCTGGCTTCGAAGCCAGCGCCCGGCCAGAAGCCACTCCTGGCTTTGAAGACAGGACGCTGGAGTTGGGGGGGCAGCGGCTTCAGAACGGCGTGCCTGGAAGCCACTTCCGGGCGCGCCACTTCGAAGCCTCTGCTCCGCCCCCCAAACCCAAAGCCAGGACGCTGGAGTTGGGGGGGCAGCGGCTTCAGAACGGCGTGCCTGGAAGCCACTTCTGGGCGCGCCGCTTCAAAGCCTCTGCTCCGCCCCCCAAACCCAAAGCCAGGATGCTGGGGTTGGGGGGCGGGGCGGCAGCTTCAGAACGGTGCGCCTGGAAGCCACTTCCGGGCACGCCGCTTCGAAGCCTCCACCCCACCCCCCCAACCGCTTCAAAGCCAGGAGTTTGGCGCAGGGGGGGGGGCGTGGTGGAGGCTTTAGTACGGCGCACCTGCGTAGGGTGCAAAATAGTCTGGCACCGGCCCTGGTTGTTGGGGTTGTTGTTTTTGCATGAAGGAGCTACAGCTCATAAGCAAACAAGCCAGCCTCTGGTGTGCTGGTAAAACAGAAATCAAAGGGCACGAGATACAGTTTTTCCTTCCAGCTGAATCACTTTTGCTGGCTTCTAAACTAATTTTGCATTGTTAGGACTCGGAGAAACCCAGTTAAGACAACAGATTGAGACAAATGGGCCATCTTACTGAGAAGGGAGGGGGATTTCAGTGAAGGGGCAAGTGCCCCCAATAGGCCGCTCCCTCTGAAAAAGGTGTGCCGAAGAAGAGCACTCAGGAGCCCGTCTCAAGCGAGGGGGGAGGGTGTGACCCCTTTCTTGGGGGCCTGGGGATAGGCATGCTTCCAACAGGCTTACAAAGCAGACACCTGCCCCTCAGCCACCCGCTCGGCCTTCCCTTCGTGACTCTCATCGAAAGGACCGTCCCACTCGGGAACCTCTTGACCCTTTGTTCCCAACCTGGCGTCAAGCAGGGGCATTTCTATTAAGGGTCCCAACATGCCCTGTGCTTTTTCCTCTGCCCAGGGGTGAGGAGTGGGGAGGCCGGCATCAGCCAAAGGGGCGCAGGGGAGGCCGTGGCCCAGGGGCAGAGACCCTGCGTTGCATGCAGCATCAGCTCTCCAGGCAGGGGGAGCAAGGGATCCGGCCGGAAACCTGGCCGAGAGCCCCCCTTCCACTGCCCAAAGGGCTCCGGTATGTCTGCATCTGTAAAGTATGCATCTATCAGGTGATCGGGAAGGTAGAACGAATTGCCCACTTGGTTTCCTGCACAAAGGCGCCTCCTTCCCTGCAGCCTCCCCATCTAGAGCCTGTTAACATTTCCTGGCAAATGTTTGTCCTCTTCACAGCTGCTTCGCATGGCAAAACCAGGCTCCTCAAGAACCGTTCGTTGGTCTCCAGCTTGGCAAGTACTTGTGCCTCTGCCCTGCACGTTTCTTTCTCATGTAATTTTTCCATGGGCGCAAATCCCTTCATGACAGGCTCAGAACGCCTGCATGAAGTGCCCGGCCACCTGCTGCAAAGGCTCTGGGCGCTGGGCTTCACCCTGCCCTTGGTGATCCAGGCACCTGGCAGAGGGGTTGACCGCCATGCCATGTGCCCGGTGCCCAGGCGCTGTGGGCAGTGAGAGATGGCGCAGAACGCATCATGAGCAGCTTTTGTCCGTCAAGCGAGCCGCCTGCATATTGCTGGTGAGGCGGAGCAGCCCCTTGTGATGAAAAGCTCTCCTGGGGGGAATCCGCACGTCGTACCGAGACCGCTTCTAAGTGACCCCAGTGCGACGTGAAAGCGATCGTGTAACTTGCCTTTGGAAGAGCCGAAGAGCCGGCATCCTTGCCGTCGCCGCCACCCACAGACCTCCTCGCCGGCTGGGACGGAGAGCTCTGGGGAAGAAGGCGGGGTGGAGAGCTTCTTCCGCTTTGCACCCCGCCTTCTTCAGCCAAGCTCTCCTCGCCGGTCGGCGAGGAGGTCTGTGGGTGGCGGCGGCAAGGACGCCGGCTCTTCGGCTCTTCCAAAGGCAAGTTACACGATCGCTTTCACGTCACACTGGGGTCGCTTAGAAGCGGTCTCGGTACGATGTGCGGATTCCCCCCAGGCTGCATCTACAACGGAGATCCAAGCGCTACAGGAGAATTGTTTCCTTTCCTGCTTTTCCACTACACAGCATCTAGGTGGCCCTGTAGTACAGTGGAATAGCACTGTAGGAAACCACGCTTGCTTCCACTTCCACAGTTAGGAGGTGCACTTTCGCTGCTCTTAAAAAAAAACTTCCCAAAGTGCTGGTTAGACACAGAGGCGAAAGTGGATGGTCACGTCATTGCCTAAAGAAACTGTGAACAACCTTGTGGAGGGAATGACGGCGCACGATAAATGCCTCGGGTAGAAAAGCCGAGAGATGGAAAGAGTCCCCAGGCGATGGCTTCCTGCCCCGATTCAGAGTCCCTCCCCTTGAACTGGCAGCCCCTTTAAAACGTCAGCACCAGACGTGGGCTTTGCTTCAGCAGGAGTCGGCCCGGACTTTCCTGCCCAGAGGCCAAGCTGCCGCTGTGCGTGCTCCTCTACACACCGGTGTAGAATTCTGGGCTCCACAATTCAAGAAGGACGCAGACAAGCTGGAGAGTGTTCAGAGGAGGGCAACCAGGATGATCAGGGGTCTGGAAACAAAGCCCTATGAAGAGAGACTGAAAGAACTGGGCATGCTTAGCCTGGAGAAGAGAAGATTGAGGGGAGACATGATAGCACTCTTCAAATACTTGAAAGGTTGTCACACAGAGGAGGGCCAGGATCTCTTCTCGGACCTCCCAGAGTGCAGGACACAGAATAACGGGCTCAAGTTAAAGGAAGCCAGATTCCATCTGGACATCAGGGAAAAAAATCCTGACTGTTAGAGCAGTACGACAATGGAATCAGTTACCTAGGGAGGTTGTGGGCTCTCCCACACTAGAGGCATTCAAGAGGCAGCTGGACAACCATCTGTCAGGGATGCTTTACGGTGGATTCCTGCCTTGAGCAGGGGGTTGGACTCGATGGCCTTGTAGGCCCCTTCCAACTCTGCAATTCTATGATTCTATGGTGGGGTCCTGCTCTAGCTAATCCCAGAGGTGCCTCCTGCCTGCCCCCTCCTTCTCCCCTGCAGCCCAGAATGACAAGGGCAGGCATAGGACACTGCTCCATGCAAGCTGCTGTGTCCAAGTCAGCTGCGGCCATGTTGGTGGTGTCCTTGCACAGGTAGGCGCCTCTGTAGCTGCTGGGCCTCAAGAGCCTTTGCCAGGGTCCTTCTGGTGCTCAGGGGGCAGCGTGGGGCGGGGAGCTGCTTTAGGCCAATTTGCTCAAATGTCCCACTTTGCTCCCCTCTGAAACAGGCCTTGGGATAATAATGTTGAAACACACCAGCTTGATTTTTTAAAAAAATACAAGGAGAGAAATATGAACAGCAGCGCAGCAGGAAGTGCCCATAAGTCAGTGGAAGATGAAAGGGAAATGCTATTATGCAGCCCTCAGTGCGACAAAAGCGGGCTCCGGTCGTGCCAAATGTGCAGCAGGAGACGAGGGAAGACGGCACCACCAGCAGCCAAGCAAGGGGTGTGGAAGGGAGGCAGGAAGCCGGTGAGCCATGGGGGCTGGACCCCCATCCTGGAGCAGCGCGTGAGTCGGATCCAGTTGCTCTTCCTCCAAGGAGTCCAAGGCAACATACAGCATCCTCCTGGGACCAGCTCCGCACTGCACATGCTTGCACCCAGATGCTCTTGATTGGGAAGATTTTCCCGTCTTGGACGTCAGGAATAGGGGACCCAGGGTTGGCTGGTGTGACATTGTGCGTCGTCGTTGTCGTCCCACCCCCACCCCAGCATGCTCACACACCTTTCCTTTGGGATTGGGCACCCTCATTAAATGTGTTTTGCCCACAGCTGGGCTCTGACTGCATCCTCACCGCCTCGACTGGCTAATGTCCCTGGGGGTGAGGAAGGCTCTGTCCCATTTCTGCCCCACCCCACCCCGCCATGGGTGGCTCATGTGCCTGAGTGTTACAGGGCTCTGGGCTTTACAAGCCATGCGGCAGCCCTCTCCCTTCCTTCCCTCCCACTGGGGATCTGTGGCTGGGGGTGCATCTGGGCCCTGGCAGCCCCATGCTGAAGGAGAGGCTGGGGGGGGGGCTCAGGGCCCTTTGCCCCCACCAGTCTCTTGCCGTCTGAAGGCAATCCCTCGCCCTCGATCGAAGCCTGCTGGCTCGAGGCTTTACCCATGCTTGCTCACATGTTCCCTGAGGTTTCAGCCCCGGCGTGCTTTTCTCTCCAGTTAGACTCAAAGGTCAGAGGAAACGGAGCCCAGGGAGGCAGACCTGGCCTCTGCACCGCGCTCTTCGCATTCCCAGCGTGAAATGATTCCTGCTTTCAAAGCACTTCCCCCTTTTTTTGCTACTTGGTTGCTGCTTCTAGTCTGCATCAATTAAAAATACGTGTGCATTTTGGTAAAATTAAAATATGCAAATGAGCACCCCCTGTTCACCTCTTCTCCCCAGGAGAAGCGATCGGTGCCCGTGGTGGGACAATCCACTGCTGCGGTCTCTCTGTGCAGAGCCTGGGTGCCCACCCCACCCCACCCCACCCCACCCCCACATCACACCAACCGACTCCCTGCTTTGTCCTGCTGCCTGACATGTCATTGGCTCCTCTCAGTCCTGCCGTGCGCGTGCAAAACCGAATAATGCCCAGCGTCCCCTTTCCCCCCACCCATTCTCCCATTAACTGGCAAAATGTTCAAATAACACACTTTGGTCTGTTAAAATATCGTGGGGTATTTATAGCACCAGAGATAATGAAATGCAAATAACGGTAGCTGCAGTTTAGCAGAGACTAAAACCAGGACCGTCAGAAGCTCAGCTTTTTAGCACCCAGTTATTTAGCCGTGATGACTTTGTAATTGTGGATGTCTGAAAATGTCAAGCCTTTCAATGGCCTCTCAAGCATCCCCTTCCACGTGCCCTGGGAGATGCTCCAGGTGAGGCAGCCCCTGCAGAACAGACATGAATGAATGAATGAATGAATAGGGGGAAGCCATGGAGATGGAACCGTGGGGCTCGTGTGCTCATCCGCATACGCCCGGATGCCTCCAAGGCCGCTCGGTATGGTGTTTGACTACCTAAATCCTCCTCCTCCTCCTCCTGTGATATCATAGAATCATAGAATAGCAGAGTTGGAAGGGGCCTACAAGGCCATCGAGTCCAACCCCCTGCTCAATGCAGGAATCCACCCTAAAGCATCCCTGACAGAGGGTTGTCCAGCTGCCTCTTGAAGGCCTCTAGTGTGGGAGAGCCCACAACCTCCCTAGGTCACTGGTTCCATTGTCGTACAAATGCATATATTTGTATGCATTCCCTGTATAGGAAGGGCAAGTAGGGAAAGGTTAACGGAGGAAGCCAGCAAATACTCTGTGTGTGTGTGTGTGTGTGTGTGTGTTTGCGTATGCTTCAGAGCAGCACTGCACAATGCCCAAGGAGATGAAGGGGGCCCAGGCTTTGGGCCTCTGGCCAAGGAGCAGCAGCAAAGGGAGTCTGGAAACGCAGGCACCTGCCTGGCACCATGGCAGCCGTTTCCGCCAGGAGCAGGACTTTGGGAAAGCAAATGGGCTGAATGGCCCAAGTCCAGACCAAGTCTTGCCCCCCCCCCCCGATTCTTTGCAGTACAACAGAGGACAACATTTTGCTGCTGGAAAAATTGCATCTCCCCGCCACCCACCCCCCCAGCAGTGTGAGGGTTAGGCTCCGAGGGCCCAGGATGTCTGCGGTGTGGGTGGGGTGGTGGTGGCAGATGACGTGGGGGGCCTTGCTCATCCAGGAGTTCCAGGGGGGGGGCATCCCTGCAAATCCTGCCTCCACCCCACCACTGGCAGAGGCCCCCTCGAGAGCAGGGCCACATCAGCCCAAACAGAAAAGGTGGCAGGAGTTTCATAGAATCATAGAATAGCAGAGTTGGAAGGACCCTACAAGGCCATTGAGTCCAACCCCCTGCTCAATGCAGGAATCCACCCTAAAGCATCCCTGACAGATGGTTATCCAACTGCCTCTTGAAGGCCTCTAGTGTGGGAGAGCCCACAAACTCCCTAGGTAACTGAATCCATTGTCGTACTGCTCTAACAGTCAGGAAGTTTTTCCTGATGTCCAGCTGGAATCTGGCTTCCTTTAACTTGAGCCCATTATTCTGTGTCCTGCACTCTGGGAGGATCGAGAAGAGATCCTGGCCCTCCTCTGTGTGACAACCTTTTAAGTATTTGAAGAGTGCTATCATGTCTCCCCTCAATCTCTTCTCCAGGCTAAACAATGCCCAGTTCTTTCAGTCTCTCTTCATAGGGCTTTGTTTCCAGACCCCTGATCATCCTGGTTGCCCTCCTCTGAACACGCTCCAGCTTGTCTTTAATTGTCCTTCTTGAATTGTGGAGCCCAGAACTGGACGCAATACTCTAGATGAGGCCTAACCAGGGCCGAATAGAGAGGAACCAGTACCTCACGTGATTTGGAAGCTATACTTCTATTAATGCAGCCCAAAATAGCATTTGACTTTCTTGCAGCCACATCGCACTGTTGGCTCATATTCAGCTTGTAATCTACAACAATTCCAAGATCCTTCTCTTTTGTAGTATTGCTGAGCCAAGTATCCCCCATCTTGTAACTGTGCCTTTGGTTTCTATTTCCTAAATGTAGAACTTGGCATTTATCCCTATTAAATTTCATTCTGTTGTTTTCAGCCCAGCACTCCAGCCTATCAAGATCACTTTGAAGTTTGTTTCTGTCTTCCAGGGTATTAGCTATCCCACCCAATTTTGTGTCATCTGCAAATTTGATAAGCGTTCCCTGCACCTCCTCGTCCAAATCATTAATAAAAATGTTGAAGAGCACTGGGCCCAGGACTGAGCCCTGCGGTACCCCACTCGTTGCCTCTCCCCAGTTTGAGAAAGTTCCATTGATAAGTACTCTTTGGGTCCGATTCTGTAGCTCCAGTGGAAGAGCACCACGCTCGTCTCTTCACCTGCACCATCATGGATGAACACACGTGAAGCTGGGGGGCAGGGCAGGGGTGCTTCCATTCCTCACCTCCCCACCCCATACGCACTCCTTCCAGAACGCCTCCCTCCCTCCCCCCTTCGAGTCCTGTACTCCAGAGACGTCCATCCAGAGGGGTCTGCAAGACTCACCCCTGACTGAGCTGCTCCTGGCTTGATGCCCTCCCATCCCCTCCCCTCCCCTCCCTCCACCTTGGGTTTGGTCCGCCTCCTATCTGCTGTGTGCCACAGTTGCTTCCATGTTCTGCCTAGTCCTGTTGCCAGAGTGGCAGGAGTGTTTTGAGGAGGAGGAGGAGGAGGAGGAGGAGGAGGAGATGGAAGAGTGGTGGAAGCTTGCCAGCTTCTGGGTTTCACAGAGCCCTTTGCTGTGTGGAATGGAAGGGCTGCAGGTGGGGTGGGGGCCCAAAGTCCCAGCCTTCCTGAGTCATGCGAGGAGGCAGGGTCCTCAGCAGCAGCAGCAGCAGCAGCAGCAGCAGCAGCCCTGTAGGTCGGACTTCACCAGCGCAGATTTGAGCCAGCCGGGCGCCACAGCAACAGGCCACCCAGATTAGTGGTGGAGGTTGCAGGTCTGAGAGCCACCAAGGCTGCGTGTGTGTCTCCGGGAGAGAAGCCAGCGGAACCGCACAGGGTGCAAAAGGGTGTCGGAGGCGGCATTACCTTATGTGCCCCAGCAAGGTTCTGGGTCACATCTCTGCAAATGGGAGGAGGAGGAGGAGGGGGCTTCAGCATTCCTAGAGCACAGCTCAGGTGCTCCACGGGTACTGCCTCAGCCCTCTTTGCATCTTGAGCTCTGAGAAGCTGAGGCTTGGCCCTGTCAGTCCTGGGCCGAGATGTGGACTGGGGACTTGCCCTGCTTGCAACTGCCCCACCGCTTCTTCCCAGGCATCTGCTCTGGGCGAGGGAAGGCTCAGGAGAAAGCTGGCCTGCTCCGGGGCTGGATGGGGTGTCAGGGCAGGATCCGGAACTCCCACGCCCAGCCTCTCCCTCCGACACAGATTTCTGCCAATTGAGGTTATCGCACTTATACCCCCCTTGCCCCCTCCCCTCATGCTGCATATGTAAAAGAGGAGGAGGAGTGATCTTCCTTACAAGGTAGAATCATAGAATCATAGAATAGCAGAGTTGGAAGGGACCTACAAGGCCATCGAGTCCAAGCCCCTGCTCAATGCAGGAATCCACCCTAAATAGAATCATAGCTATTCTATGGTGTGTGTGTGTGTAGCTGGTGTGTGTGTGTGTGTGTATCCGGTATGCCTTGCAGTGTAAAAGAGCCAGGGTCGGTGGGTAGGTAGGAACCCCTTTGTGACTCCAGACATGCCCACCAGGTCTAGAACACTGGGAGGCACAGGTGCGCGCAGGTGTCACCTTACGAACAACACCAGGAGCTAAACGAGGCATTGCAATTCAGTGTCCTGGATGTGCACATTACAGAGAGAGAGAGAGAGAGAGAGAGAGAGAGAGAGAGAGAGAGAGAGAGAGAGAGAGAGAGAGAGAGAGAGGCCTTAGATGGAGTCAGCCCCTTCTGGATCAGACCAAGGTGCCACCTTGCACAAGCGGCAAAAGGACAGAATGAAGTGTGGGGGATGGAATTCTCTTGGGACTGTCGGCGTAAGGATGGCATGTTGCAAATCCTATTTTGCTTATTGGATTCACCAGGAGGAATTACGTGTTCAAGATGGGCTCATTTTTAGAAGTGACAGAATCAGAGTACCACAAGAAACACGCAGAGAGATATGGAAGGCTATACATGAGAGTCTTCTGGGTATTCAATTATGCAAAAAAGATAGCACTAGGAGCTGCTCTGGGGCCAGGAATGTGCACTCAGTTGAAGAAATGGCACTGCGTTATGTACCACATGTCAAATCTTCAGACATAAAAATCTCATGAACTTCCCAGAAGACCTTGGCAGAAGCTGGGAATGGTTTTATTTGAATTTCAAAAAAAAAGACCACTTACTTTTGGTTGATTGTTATTCAAAATATGTGGAAATAGCTTTGCTTGAGGACATTACAAGTCAGTCAATAATTTTCATTGCAAATCTATATTTGCAAGATCTGGTATACCTGAAGAGGTTGTCATTAATAATGGCCCTCAGTTTTGTTCTAGGGACTTTGAAGTGTTTGCCAAAGAGTGGGACTTTGTTCACATAAGTCCATCATTTCCTCAGCCCAGTGGAATGGCAGAAAAAGCAATTCAAGCAGTAAAGAGGAGAATTCCAGTCTGGATAACAGTGATCCGTATCTTTAGTTTACTAGATTACAGAAGCTTCACCTACAGTAGATACAGCATCACATGCACCACTGTTAATGGAGGGTCATAGAATCATAGAATAGTAGAGTGGGAAGGGGCCTATAAGGCCATCGAGTCCAACTCCCTGCTCAGTGCAGGAATCCACCCTAAAGCATCCCTGACAGATGGCTGTCCAGCTGCCTCTTGAAGGCTTCTAGTGTGGGAAAGCCCACAACCTCCCTAGGTCAGTGATTCCATTGTCATACTGTTCTAACAGTCAGGAATTTGAGTCATTTGAGAACCGGCTGCATCCTCTTGAGAAAAATACTGTTTTTAGAGGGCGCGCAACTCTCTGAGAACACTGGGAAATTACGTCTGTAATCCAGGGAGTGTGGGGGACTCTCTGAGGAAATTTAGCCCAGAGAGTGTGTCAAACTCTCTGAGAATATCTGTATACATAGTCTTTGTTTTATTTTTATTCATTGCTGCTTCCCTTCCCCATTTCCTAAATAAATCCTTTTCTTTCTTTATAAACTGCTTGCATTTCCTGACTCCTCATCAGTGTGGTGTAGTGGCTGAAGTGTTGCACTTGGAGTCAAGAGATCTGGGTTCTAGTCCCCACTTGGCCATGGAACCCCACTGGGTGACTTTAGGCCAGTCTCAGCACAACCTACCTCACAGGGTTGTTGTCGTGAGGATAAAATGGAGAGGATTGTGTATGTTTCCTTGGGATCCTTGGGGATGGGGAAGGCAGGATATAAATGCAGTAATAAATAAAAAATGAATTAAAAAAAAAAGGCCAAGCCATTTCCAGACTGATCATCTGGGAGGCTCCGGGGTTATTTATACCCCCTTTTTTATTCTCTGTCCTGAATTTCCCACCGTTTTGTTTTATTGGGTGACCCCCCTCTAGCATTGGGAAATGGTTGCTTTTCTCCACACCATGCACGGCTTTGAACTCCTATATTGTATCCCCTACACCTTAGCCACCTTTTAAAACAATCCCTAAATGACCCCAATGCTTTAGCCTTTCCTCCAAGGGGCAGGGATCCAGTCGCACAAGCTCTTGCTGACCCATGCGTGGCACTTCTTCCTTTCCTTGACTTTGCTCACTTTGGGATCAGATCCTGACCCCATTTGTGGCTCAGCCTCCTGAGCTCTGAGGTCCTCAGCTCTGACACCACAGCTGAGGCTGCTTGATCAAACAGGTGGACCTCGAGGCATGTGACAAGAGGACATGTCCAGGTCCTCATACAAGAGGGGGCATTTTCCCCTGGCTGCTGGTCCTCCCTAGAGGGCCAAAGGGTGCCCCACTCCACACTCTCTTGACAAAGCCCCCCCCCATGTCTCCATCACAGCCGATGGGGTGGGGGCTGCTCTCAGGAAGCAGCCCCCCCTCCTCCGGTTGCCCAGGAGACCCTTTCCCTCAGCTGTAGCCAAGGTCCCCTTTTGCCCCTCCCCTGATGGAGGTGCAGAATATGCTGCTCGGCTGCACAGTGACTTCCAGGTGGAGGGGCTGCCCCCAAAGCCCCCAGCTCCTCCAATGGTTTGCGAGCGGTTCCACACATCCCTGCCTTGAGCAGGGGGTTGGACTCGATGGCCTTGTAGGCCCCTTCCAACTCTGCTATTCTGTGATTCTATGACCTGTGGAAGGTGGCTCTTCTTCCCACCCAGCTGTGAGGCCAGGCTGGACTTCTGGCTCATTCCAGGATACTGCAGAAAAGCTTCTGCGGCAAACGGCTGCTGCCTTATTAAGATGCAAAATCCCAATCATCAGCAACTCATTCATAATTCAGTGGAGCTGAAGACGACAAAAGCAATTTGTAGCTGCCATGAGAACCACATGGCCAGAATCCAGATTTTTCTTGCCACTCTGAGCAGGGCGGAAGGGCCCTTGTAGGGAGACCCATAGGGCCCCGGGGTGTGCCTCCTGGGGAAACCTGATCAGGTGGGCAAACATGCTCACATCTGGAATGTCGCATTCCCTCTGGCCTCCCAAGATGCACCTGGGTGACTCTGGAAGCAATAGGTGGGGGGATGCAGATTAGCCGATTACCATCATGCGGGAAGGAGGGAGGGAGGGGGGGAGGGAAGGATTGCCTGAGACTGTGCCGCTCCCTGGCTCATCCGGAGCCCTTTCACCATCTCCAGCCCTCTGCATGGAGAAAGGCTTCGTGTGGCCAGACTGTCAGAAGGCAGGGGGGCTATTTTCAGGCCGGCCAACCCATCCTTCATGGGGCCGTTGGGAGGGACATTCAGCCTGGATTTTATGTGGGTGAGGGGGCTGCTGCCGCCATCTGCCTTAGAAAGTAATTTAAAAGCCCTAAAAGGGGGGACCGGCAAGCCAGGGCCGCTTGCCTTGGCTTGCGAAAGTTTCAAACTGGAGTCACCAGACAAGGGGACCTATCTGGTGTCCATGAGGCCTTAGGCTCCGTGGAAGAGCTCCAGAAAGCGGACGCTGCATGTGGGTGGGGGGTGGGGGTGGGGGGTGGGGGTGCAGGAGCTTTCCAGCTTTGTCCCTGAAGACATTCAGTGGCCACTGGACAGTGCAATTATGCACCCAGAAAAGGATCTAAGCAAGGGAGGAAACACGTCCCAAGAGGTGACCTGCCTAATTCTTAGGAAGACTCCACAGCCTCCTTGGCAGCTTAACAAAGCGAATTCCTGTTGCTGAAACGTGTCATGACCCAGAACAGAACTCACTGGCCAAAATCCAGCACAGACAGGGGCACCCTTAAGCCCATTCGTTCCGTGGGGCTGCTTAAACGTGACTTACCCTGTGCTGGATTGGGACCATGAGTGGGATGCAGCCCATTTTCCAGCAATGAGAAAACGGCTCCTAACCCCATCCCATCCCAATCCATTCCAGATTTGATTTGGGACTGAATTCATCCCTGGCCTAAAAGTCACATGACTGTTAGCCTAATATTCCTGGAAAGCGAGATGACTCGCTTTCCAGGGAGGGGGGGAGGCGCTTGTCCTCATGCCCAGCTTTCCGATCAGGGCATCTGGTTAGCCACCGTGAGGAACAGGATGCCAGGTGAGAGCGGCCCCCTTGGGTCCGATCCATTCTTACGCTCTCAGTTTGAAAATCAGAGCGTATAGTCACGTGACCTTTCAGGAAAGGTCTTGTGATCTTCAGACCTGTCAGAACCGTCATGTGACTAAGTGGTCAAATGAAAAGGGGGCTCAGTTGGAATACGACATCACGTTCTTGGCATGGGGATGAACTTAGGTGGCCACCCACAGTTAATTCTCTCCCGGTCGGGCCCCAGGCACTAGCAGGTCATCGTGGAGCTGGTGCCTTGTGGACACCCCCCAGCCCCACAGCAGCCACTGATCTGAGAGCGGATTCCGCCCGGCAGCCTGCAGGCTGGGTCTAGGTGACCCAACCGTGCAAGCAGGAGAGGGACGCCAGCCTGTTCCAGTTATACATCCCCACCCCCTACCCCAAGCGCTGGTCCTTTATAAACGAATCCATGTGCAAACTCTCATATTAAAACATTTATTTGGAGAGGTGGTGTGACATCAAGGAGCATTGTACAGTCGGAGAACTCAACCTCCGGCCCCAGCACCACCACCACCACCACCACCACCACCACCACCACCACCACCAGCAACAACACATATGAAGAACGGGGGTGGGGGTGGAGGGGGTGGAGGGGTGGCGGCAGGGCTGCGGCCAGCTCAGTCCCCTCGGTACTCTTTGCTATACAAAAAAGAAGAAGAGAAGGCCTGGTTGGCCAGAAAAAGACACTTGCAACGCCCGGGCAGGGTTTGGATGAAGAACGGAAAGGAGGCGGGAGGCGTTGGCGGGGGTCCGCAAAGGAGAGGCGGAAGGCCGTTCCTCCAGCATCTCGCTCGGGTCTGTGGGGTTCTCGATGCCGCCTCAGGCCTCAGGCGTGAGGTTCCTGCTGGTGCAGCAGAATTGTTCCCTATCAGTCCTTGGTGAGCTGAAATCGAATGGACTTTTGTCGCGTGCAAACATGTGTGGCCATGTTTCCAGGAGGCCTCTTCAGGCGACTGCCAGCTTCTGTGTGGTGGAAACAGAAACAGAGAGACCCGTCAGGAGATGGAAGGCCTGATGACAGCGCAGCCCTCCAACCTTGCAAGCCTACAAGCCTGGCCGAGGAGAAGCCCCCTCCGGCCTTCCGCCTGGCTGTCGCGAAAGCAAGGAAGACCAGTCCCAGAGGTGCCTCGTGAGTCTGAAAGGAGGCAGCCAGGCTGGCAGGGGGGGGGGGGAAGGGGGAGGCACACAGCCTCCAGCTCTTCCTCCTCTTCCTCCACCTCCCACCCCAATACGCACAAAAGGTTCAGGGCAGGCACAAGAAAGGGCTTCTTCTGCTGCGGCTGCTTCATACCATTCATTGCTCAGTTATGGAATCTGTTGGCACCAACGGTGCTTAGGCGGCCTTTAAAAGTGGAATGGACCGATCTATGGAAGGGGAGGAGAGGTTCCACTCCCCTTCCCTTGCACACACACACGCACACGCACACACACACACACACACACAGGAGATAAGGCTGTGGAAAGCCCTTGGTCATTCCTACCCCAGGCTTTTAACACTTTTGACCACTATCATCCCTGCAGAGTGCAAACTAAAAGTTCTGGTTCATTGCAGATGCCCCCAGCAGTCACTACAGGCTGCGTTGTCATTGCTGTTAATTTTAAAAAGCTTTAGACTTCGGTTGTGTCAAACATATAATGATGTTGAGTTGCAGTCCCTTGAGGCAGGGAGTCCCATGGTCTGTCTATGAGCAGGGCCCATCTGAGCTCACTTGAGCCCATGCCTGCCACAGACTCACCACGGAGGCCCTTGGTAACATCTCTCTCCCTGTCCCAACACCAGGTAGAAATCAAAATGATAGGGCCTCACCACGGCCCCTGTGGAGGTAGCACCTTGTGCATATTAAGGGGTGTTATGGAAGGTTTGTTTCTCACCTATAGGGTGGGACAAGTTTGGGGTTTCTTATATGCATAGATTTTACTCCTTCTTGGGAGGGGTAATACAGGATAGTCTCAAAGCATCATCACAAGACATGCTGAAAAGTGGTTAGACAGATTATGCCGGTCCCTTCTTCTGGCTCTCCACATCTCCAGCCTCCGTGAACTGATTGTAGATGAAGGAACTTCATCCCTCCAAGCACTGGTGGCCTCTGCAGAGACAGACTTTAAAGTTCTGACTTTATACTGTTAGTTTTACCCTACCCAGTGCCTGTTTACCCTACCCTGTGCCTGTTTGCATCCTCTTCCCCTCCTTATTGTTTTATTATGATTTTATTAGAATGTAAGCCTATGCGGCAGGGTCTTGCTATTTACTGTTTTACTCTGTACAGCACCATGTACATTGATGGTGCTATATAAATAATAATAATAATATAATAATAATGTCCACTTGGGCCCCACCGCTATAGACTTGAGGGCCAGGAGGAGGCTGCCTTGGTCTCCAGGAACTCCAGCTCCCTCCCCAGGCCTCCTGCCCATTTGAGTCCCAAGGTGGAGTGTGTGTATCTTGCGTTGGGCAACCAGGACAGGTGAGGGATGGTCCAGGTGAATGCACAACCCAGCCAACTAACTGCCCACCAGTCTCCCTGGCTGAATTGATGGAGGTGATCTCAGACCTGGAGCTCTCAGGATGATTGAGCAGGGAGTTGGACTTGATGGCCTTATAGGCCCCTTCCAACTCTACTACTCTATGATTCTAGGATCTCAACATCTGGGCTGAGCGCATGGGATCCTTGAGACTTCCATGGCCACTTTGAGAGCCATGTGACAGCTCCAACAAGTCGTTGGCAAGACATGCTCTGCGTCGGGTTGTCTCAACTGAGCAGGAGGAGGGGAATCTCAGAGTTAGGGATCTAACAAGCAGTGGTGGCCACCCACTTGGAAGGCCATAAACGAGGATGTCATATTCATGAAGGATAAGGTCCAGCAATGGCTACTAGCCACGATGGCTACATGCTATCTCCAATATCGGAGGCCATATGCCTCCCAGTTGCTCAGGAGCATGAGTAGAGAGATGCCATTGCACTCATGTCCCACTTGTGAGCTTTCTATGTGCTGGCAACTAAGGGATCAGAATTCTGGACTAGATAGGGTCGAGATCTACACCAAGCAGGAAAGAACACTTTGGAAGCGGTCCAAAAACGGTCTATGGAACATGTCTTGGGCCCCAACAGTTGTCAATAATAGTATAGGTCCTGCCAGGCTTTAGGTCTAATCCAGTACGGCTCTCCTCATGTTCTCATGAGCAGTTGCAGGTCAGCTCCAGGCACTCTTGGATGAAACTGTTTTTCTAGATGTGCCTCCCAAGAGAACTACCCATTGGGGACACACTTGTGAGCTCCCTACACAGTTGCCAAAACAATTACAGGCAGGGAATTGTAACGTTAGAATGGGGAAAGGCCGGGGGGAAATGGTGGACTTGGAAGTGAGGCATTTAGATCTTACCAAGCATCTGATTCAGATATCATGTTAAACTATACTTGAGCACCATGTGAACAAGCCCAATTTAAACCCAGGACTCTCGCGCTGCAACTTTTCCGCCCCTCTTCCAGCACAGCTGCAAAAGGGAGTTTAGAAGCACCAGCTTCCTGTTTTAAACCAACCAAAGTTTATCTTTGCATCTGAAAAGGGCAAATGATGGTTAGTTTAAATGACTGTTTGTTGAAACAAACCAAATTCAAACTGGTTTCTGATCCTGGCTTATTTCAACAAACAGAATCCATCCCCCACCCACATATTCAGTACTTGCAAATGGAAGTGACGTTTTTCCTCAACCCTCTCAAATAGTTTATGTCTAGCAGATGGACCCAGGTTTGTACTGGTTGGAATTGCCTTTCGGTTGATACAGAGAAGACTTGAAGTAAACTTACATGCTGAGAGTTAGACCCATTGTGCCTGCCCTGTGTGAGTGATGACATGCCTGCTGGCACCCCCAGGCACGGCCCCTGCCAGGGTCCACCCCATAGCCCCCTGGCAGGAGGGGTCTGTCTACTTCAGCCCCCTTAGATGCAGCCTCCCTACAGCAGAAGGGAGGAGGCAGGCCTGCCACTCAGACTATTCATCTTCCCTGGCTTCAAACTGCCCTTGTTCTTTTTTCATATTTTATTTATTCTTTTTCAATATTTGGAGCTGCTTTTTTTAAAAAATGTAAAAACAACCATGAATGCTGTCTGGCTAAATTTGCTCGCAGGAATCATGATGTGACATTTGGTTGAAATCGATCAAATGGTACTGAAGCCTCTTTAAAAATTACTGTGTCCAAGCAGAGGTGCAACAAGTCCTGAATGTTTCGTACCAAAGACATGTTCAGTTTTCGAACCGCCCAGGGAGCTTCAGATATTGGGCGGTATAAAAATGCAATAAATAAATAATCCATCAAGGACATACCGATAAACACTAACTTTACCTATATATAGTATCCAGGCCTGCCCAGATTAATTTAATTAGAACATCCAATGACAGTGGATGCAACTCAGGCCTCCACATGGTGAGGTTGGGGGCGGGGCAGGGGGAGTGACGCTCCCTTTCTTCCTGGAATTGTGAGCTAAATGGTGAGTCTGGTTTTAATGGAAACGGAGATGAAGTGAAAAAAGTTGCCTGTGTAGCTGTATTTATATTTCTTTTCAGCCAAGTTCACTTTTTGTTTACTAACTGCTATTCATTTTATTTTTTATTTTATTTTATTTATTTTATTACATTTATATACCGCCCCACAGCCGAAGCTCTCTGGGCGGTTTACAACAATTTTATAGTGCTTGCCTGTATAAAGACAGGTTGCTTACCTGTAACTGTAGTTCTTCGAGTGGTCATCTGTGCATTCACACACATGGGCTCTGCGCCTGCGTAGAGCATCTTCGGGAAACTTCTATAGCTAGAGGCGTTTTAGGCGGGAAGCCTCCCCCACCCTCAACTGCGCATGTCCCAACGGTTCCCGTCTTCCCCTCAGTCTCATGAGAGCACCATAGCAATCTCACCACTTCAGGGGTCCATCTCTAGAATTTTAAATTGGTTTAAATCGGGGTTGAGGGCTTTTAATGGTTTGAGGGTGAGGGTTTTAATGGAATTGTCTTAATGTGGGTTGAGGGTTTTAATGGCATTGTCTTATATGTTATTGTAAAGCGCCTCGATGCCAGAAATGGTGAGGCGGCGCTATAAAAATGCTTTAAATAAATAAATAAAATAGAAACACAGAAAAAACTCGGACACCAGAGAGGGGACGGGGGGGGAGGGGTTGTGCGAATGCACAGGTGACCACTTGAAGAACTGCGGTTACAGGTAAGCAACCTGCCTTTCTCCTTCGTGGTCTCTGTGCTTCACACACACGGGCGATTAACAAGCTTACTTACCGGAGGTGGGTAGGTGTCTAAGTCAAGATAGATGACAGTAGGGATCTCCCGAATGCTGCATCCGACCTGGCCCTCACATCCAGTCAATAATGACGAATGAAAGTAGATGGGTTAGACCAAGTCGCAGCCTTACATATATCAGGAAACGCAATGCCTTTTTCGAAAGCAATTGAGGTCGAGAGCGCCGTGGTGGAGTGTGCCCTTACGGGTTTCGAGAGTTGCAGGCCGGCAAGCTGATAAGCCAATTGGATTGTGTTAACCACCCATGCTGAGAAACGCTGTGAAGAAACGGGCATTCCTCTGTGTTTTCCTCCATAGCAAATAAAAAGTCTTTGCGAAATGTCTCAGTTCTTGTCTGATAAAATGCTAGTGCTCTTCTAACATCCAAAGCATGGAGAGTAGTCTCCCGTGGTGTGCATGGCGACGGAAAAAAGGCAGGTAAGACTATGTCTTGATTCATGTGATACTCTGTAACAACTTTAGGTAAGAATGTCAGATCTGGTCTTAAAACCACCTTTTCTTTATGGAAAACAAGGTACAGTGTATCCACTCTAAGCGCACATAGATCACTTGCTTGCCTGGCTGACGTTATGGCTACCAAAAATGCTACTTTCCAAGTCAGAAGATGTCGCCATAGGTTCAAAGGGTTTGCCTGAGAGAGCTTTTAATACAACTGATAAGCTCCAGGTAGGTATAACAGGACGAATGGTCGTCGCTACATTTTTTAAGCCTTTTTAAAACTTTTTGAGTAACGGATGTGAAAAAAGAGAAACACCTTCAAACTTTGGTAAAACTGATGAGAGTGCTGCTACGTAGACTCTAATTGAAGTAACTTTAAGCCATTTAACCAAAAGGGACTGTAAAAATATTAAAACCTGAACGAACATTTTGAAAGGGTCAAAGTTCATTTGTGTTGCAAATGTGCTGAAAGCACCCCATTTTCTAGAGCAGGGGGTTAGACTCGATGGCCTTGTAGGCCCCTTCCAACTCTGCTATTCTATGATTCTATTATTCTTCTGTACGATATTCTAGTGGATGGTTTTCAAGCAGCCTCTAATATTTCTCTTATGGGCGAAGGAATAGAAGAATAGAGGCTGTGTCTACAGTTCTATTTGCCATGCCGTCATCCTCAGCATCCTCACATCGGGGTGCTGGACTTGACCTTTCTGTTGAGTTAATAAGTCTGGAACCAATGGTAGCTTCCTGTAAATATGATGGCACATTCGTAAGAGTGGGGCAAACCAAGTCTGTCTGGGCCACCACGGAGTTAGGAGGATACAATTCGACTTGTCCCTCTCTATTTTGGCTATCACCTTGGTCAACAATGAGAATGGAGGGAAAATGTAAAGTTGGTCGCCCAACCATGTTAGAAGGAAAGCATCTCCTCGAGAACCTCATCCCCTTCCTGCCCTGCTTGAATAATTGTGGCATATTCTGTTCTGCCTTGTCACAAACAGATCCATTATGGGGAAACTCCATTGATGAAAAAGATTGGTTATTATGTTGTTGTTTATCTCCCATTCATGAGATGCTGTGGACAATCAACTTAGCCTGTCCGCTAACTTGTTCTTCATTCCTTGGAGGTAGACTGCTGCTATTTTTATATCTCGGTCGACACACCACATCAAGATTTCTAGCATTAAATAGAGGAGCGGGAGTGATCTTGTTCCCCCTTGTTTGTTTAAATACGCTATGACAGTAGTGTTGTCCGAGGTGATTTGTATAACATGTCCTTTCAATTGCTATTCGAAAGCGTTGAGTGCTTTTTGGACCGCTCTGAGCTCTAAAAGATTGATATGCTCTCTCTGCTCGGTACAGTCCCATAACCCATGCGCCATCAGGTTTCCACAATAGGCACCCCATCCTGAGAGTGATGCATCCATCGTCACGATCCCGGTAGGAGCTGGATGGTTGAACGGCATTCCCTTGTCTAGATTCCCTATGACCATCCACCATACGAGGGAGTTCTTTACCTGCAAGGGTATTCTCATTCTTGTTTCTGGGATCAAGGGTAACATCGAAATTCCGAATGAACCATATTTGTAGGACACGCATTCTGAGTCGAGCCTGGTTGACTACTGCTGTTGTCCCTGCCATGAGACCTAACAAACACTGGATTCGAAAGGCAGAGATTTCCCTTCGATCCCGCATTTGTGTTGCTGCCTGAATTAGGACGTGGCAGCGATCCTCTGGAAGAAACGCTCGTGCCTTCACAGAATCTAACCTTGCTCCTATAAATTCTATTTCTTGCTCTGGGTACAATTTGGATTTCTTCTCGTTGAGATATAGGCCTAACCTCTTTAGGAGGGAACAGGTTATCTCCAATGATCTCTGGAGTTTGTCCTCTGTGGGAGCCACTATCAGTCAATTGTCTAGGTAAGGATAGATTTCCACCCCTTGTAGATGCAAAAAGGCACATACTACTGCTACGCACTTTGTGAATACCTTCGGTGCTGTCGAGAGTCTGAAGGGGAGGACACATAATTGTTATGCTGCTTGACCTATGACGAATCGGAGATATTAGCGACGATGATATTTGGCAATGGCCACATGAAAATAAGCGTCCCGGAGATCTATTGAAGCAAACCAGCTTCCTTTGGAAATGAGGGGCATGATCATGTTCAATGACACCACCCTGAATTTTCTTGGAGTGATATAACTGTTTAGATCTCTGAAATCTAGAATCAGTCTCAGCCCCCCATCCTTCTTTGGTACCATGAAATACCTCGAGAAGAATCCGTTTCGGAGATGTATCGGAGCTATTGGCTCTACAGCTCCCTTCTGCAGAAGTACCTCGATCTCCTGGAGTAACACTGAAGAGGGGGAAGTAAATTTCACGGTACCAATAGGAGGGAGGGTGTCGAACTTGATCCTGTACCCGCTTTTGATAATGGATAGGACCCAATTGTCTGATGTAATTTGAACCCATAGATGGACAAAATGTGACAGTCTTTCGCCAAACAAAATTATTTTGTTCGGGGGGGGGACCTTAATTGTGGAGAGTCAAAGATGCTGTCTTGCCCCCCCCCCCCGGTCATCCCTTCCACCATCCCCTCTGAATCTAGAAGGTTGGTATTGCTTTCGATAGGCGTTTTTGTTTGTTATTTCCCACAAATTGTTGATGTGTCTGACTGGTTACAGTACCAGCGCTGTTGCCTTTGCTGATAATTTTGTTGCTGTTGTTGAGGAAACCCCATGCGCCGTGTGGTAATTCTGGCTTTCTATATAGAATCAAGAGATTCATCTGTTTTTGTATTAAAAAGGCCTTGCCCATCAAATGGCAAGTCCTCAATTCTTATTCTCGTTTCTTGAGGCAGGCCTGCCGATCTTAGCCATGCATGTCGACGAAGTGCGATAGAAGCTGCTAAAACTTTTGAATCACAATCCACTTGTGCCGACTTGTATGTATTTGTTGTCTTGAGAGTTTTAGAGCCTCAGTATGGAAGACTCTTGCCAGCTGCTTCTTGTCCTCCAGGAGATGGTCAAACAATTTCCTGATTTTATCCCACAGGAGGAGTTGATAGCCAGACATGGCCACCTGGTAACTTTCTACTTTTATTCCAAGAGAAGCAGAGGAATATACACACCTTCCCAAAAGGTCTAAACGGTGTCCCTCCTTATCTACAGGAGAGGCATGCTGACACCTTGATTTCCCTAATGCCGCTTCCACGACTACCGAATTCGGTGCGGGGTGATGGAAAAGAAATTCAGCTTCATCTTGTTGCACTCTATAAAGTCCTTCTAGCCTCTTAGATGTTGGAGGCATCGACGATGGGCTTTTCCAGGATTGTTTAATTACTGACAGTAAAGCTGGAAGTATAGGAATAGTCACTGGACAGTACGATTCTGTTGATATAGCATCGAAGACTGGGTCTTGGACATCAGGAGTTGACTGTTGTGTAGATAAGCCTAATGATTGTGCCATATGAAGGATTTGATCATTGCATTGACGTAAGTCCTCAGATGGTGACACTGTTTCATTTGATGCTACTACTGGCTCGGGGGATGAAATTGAAGGCTGATATGATGACGGAGAGGAAAAATCTGAAAGATACGCTTCTGACATAGGAGAATCTGCTGGTTGATTTTGTGCCTCTGTTTCAATTGGTTGAATCACCTGTGCCGCCTTGTCTGATATTCGTGGTGTTGATCTCGGTATCGGCTGTGGCACAGCCAACTGTTGTAATATCGCAGTTTGTGATCTCATTTCTACTTCCCGTCAGTGGATGGGTAATCATGTGGGACGGAGGACCTCGGGAACATGGGGTTGGAACTCTAAATTGTTCATCTTGCACTGGAGGTCTCGATACCATAGCCAATCTGGCCTGATCTTGGTTGTCATGCTGAAAATAGGCTTGCCTCTGATAGTCTCTCTGGGAGCAGTGCCTACTCCACTCACAGCGGTGGTATGGGGAGAAAGGATGGCCATAGTCAGAATATCTTTCCCAGCTATGCAGGGAACCTGATCGCTCCCTATATTGATAATAATGTGATCCATAGCCTCTATTTGTCGATATAGAACATATTGACTCTGGAGAATCTCTCCTTCTCTCTTGGTATTCCTCTCGATGAGGGAAATGTGATGGCACAGGAGGTTGGAAAGGAGACGGATCTCTAATTTTCCCTTCTGACAGCAACATAGGCAGAGGTTGGTCTGATCTATTAGTTAGTGATCTAATTGAGGATGTCATTAAGGGTGGTAACGGTGGCATGGGCGTCGGTATCAATTGGCCTCTATGCCGATCCATTTGTTGTTGTCGAGATTGTTTCGGTTTCGGTTCCGATGGGCGTCGGCACAGATATTCCCACATCGGCCGATATAAGCATCAAGCTCCGAATAGGAGATCTAGATTGCCTGAGCAGCTCCCTAGGAGGCACAGTGTCTACGGTCATATTTTCCGACCTTTTTGACACCTTCAACTTTTTCTTTTTAGGCTCATTCTTAGATTCCTTTTTCGGGGGGGGGGGAATTGCGACTGTACAAGATAACGAACGTCCTGGTGTAAGTGGTAACTCTGGGGTATTTACAATCTGCGGAGGAGAAGTTTCTCCCATTTCGGACACAGTAGCTGCCGCTTGCGATGTTCCTGAGTTGGTAGCCATCTGGGGTTGTTTAGTTCCCACTGCTTTGAGGGCTTTATGCCACAAAATGGCTTTTAACCTGTCTGGGCGGTGTCTCCTTGTCTGCCTCAAAAAGGCTTGGCAATATGAACAAGTCTGGACTACGTGTCCTTCTCCCAGACAGAGCAAACACAAACTGTGTCCGTCAGATGGTGGCAACTTACTGCCACAGATCAAACATTTTCTAAATGGCGCCCAGAGGGGCCATATGCCCTGACGGGTGATCAAAGATCATGAGAGAGATACAAACAAATGCAAACTGTAAAGACAGAAAGAACAACTAAAGAAAATACACAAAGAAGAAAGAATAAAACGAGAAGATAATAGAAGAAATGCTTCCAATAACTTGAATAATTTCCCGCTAAAGCTTCCCTAACGATGCGACCACAATGGCGGTCGAAAGAGACTGAGGGGGAGGTGGGAACCGTTGGGACATGCGCAGTTGAGGGTGGGGGAGGGTTCCCGCCTAAAACGCCTCTAGCTATAGAAGTTTCTGGAAGATGCTCTACGCAGGTGCAGAGCCCATGTGTGTGAAGCACAGAGACCACAAAGAACTCAGCAATGCCACATATGTAGTCTATTGCAATCATAGAATCATAGAATAGCAGAGTTGGAAGGGGCCTACAAGGCCATCGAGTCCAACCCCCTGCTCAATGCAGGAATCCACCCTAAAGCATCCCTGACAGATGGTTGTCCAGCTACATTTAGCAGTCTATTCCCTTTTTAGATCCCTACAAACAAATTAAAATTTAGAGACTTTCTTTGTACACTATGTTGGCTGCTCTTCCATTGGGTGGTAAAATAAACCAATTGTGAGGTGAACTTACACGGGAACGTGCAACTTAAAACTGTCCATGAGAAAAGCATTCCTGTCTGCAAGCCCAGACTGGCAACTTCCAGTGACTTGTCCCTGTGGTCTGTTCGTAGCCATTGTAAAGCAGGGTTTAACTGGAAACTGTATTCGTTAGAAATCAAATGGAGAATCTGGAGGAATAATTGGAATTTCAGGGACGAATACAGTTTCACCTGCAGCACACCCAGTTAAAACAGTGGCTTCAGTGACATGGGACTTTAGGCTCTTTACCTGAAGGCACATCCCATTGTACAAATTGCGCTGGGGGGGACTTAAATTGTGCAGAAGCATTATCAGTGTTCCCACCTTTAAATGTCATTTGTGTGAGGCAAACCAGGTGGCTTCTTTGAGTTTAGAAACTCTACACGACACTGGATGGTTCGTCCACATTCAGTACCACATCTATAGAGTAATAAATTCTTGTATCAATGTTGAATCTATCCAGGAGGAACATTGCAGCCATATCATTTTTAAAAAACTAAATTAGCTTTTTCACATAACCACGACATGGGTCTTGTTGCCAATTGTTCAATTCTAGGGTAAACAATGGACACTAACTCTTCAATGGAGTTTACTAAAATACCCAAATTTTCAGTGATCATAATTTTTCCCCTTTGTTACTATTAAAGTTCCCATTGCTGGTGTGTTTTTGAAAGTTTTGATTGGCTGCCATTTTGTTTCAAGATCATAGAATCATGGACACAATTTTTTGTATGGTTTAAATTTGCTCACTGCAGGGCTGAATTGTCATGCCAAGTTGGGTTGAAATCAATCAAATGGTATTGGAATGGGAAATCTTTAAAAAAAATTGATTGGCCGCCATTTTGTTTCAAGATGGATGAAATTTTCACCTTTCCAGATAGAGGTAGAACAAATCCTAAAAGGATGTATGGTTTTCCAGTCCATCAAGGATATACAAACAAACACTTTTATTTATATAGATAAAGTGTGCCATATTTATGTTTGATCTCACAAATATATTGACTTAATGGTTCTTTATTTACATAGAAAAGAAGCCTTTAACTTCTTAAGTTTATTGGGGCGAGGGCATTGTATCTGTTCTAATAGACTGTAGGTATAAGTTTAACATACTTGTATTCAGCTTTAATTTGAACCAGGCTATTCAAAACAACAACACCTATTTTAAAAATCTGATTTTAATTTAATAAGTATATCCATTAATATATATTCCACTCTGACCTTAGCATCTGAACTGACCTCAGGATGAAGTCCTATGGATGCTTGCCTGTAAGGAAGCCTCATTGAACTAAGTGGGACTTACTTTTGAGAAGGGTCATGAGTGCATGTAGGGTTACAGCCTAAAACTGTGAGATGCCGTAGCCACCCCTGGCCAATGAGTAAAGGAGCCGCAGTAGCCCAAGGAGGGATCTACACGACTGCTTTAAAGCGCTTTATAACAGTTTTGACAACTGTTGGGGCCCAGGACACACTGCATAGACAGGTTTCAAAATGTTTTCAAAGCACTTTAAAGTGCTTTAAAAGCAGTAGTGTAGATCCCCCCCCCCCAAGTCTTTGTAGCAGAATAGCCTGAACAGCAGGATGGAAAGAATTATACCTGCTTTGCAAACTTCACAACTGCCTAGACTGTAAACCATCCAGACAGGGACCTAGTTTTTATTAGGAAAAGTGACTGGTAAATATTAATAAAAATATATTGCTACTCTGGCCCATTGCTGCTCCTTTCATTGTCAGAAAGGTCACGGGAGCGAGGAAAACCATAGATCAGAATTTCGCACAAGAGAAGGACAGTGTACAGAGGTGCCCGTCGAAAGGAGTACTCCTGACCGGAACGCCTGTGCATAACTCAGGGAGGCCAAACCTTCGCCCGTGCCTGCTGCCCTACCTCACTTATCTTTGGTTATGGCTTCAGAGCACGGCGTCGCCCCTTGCCCCAGAGCCCCACAGCTCCAACACTTTGTGGCCATCTGCAGTTCCACTTAAATGGGAGTCTAGGCAAGAAGCCTGAAGCCGAGAGAGAGAGAGAGAGAGAGAGAGAGAGAGAGAGAGAGAGAGAGAGAGAGAGAGAATATGCAGAACAGGGATGGGTGAGGGCTCTGCTAAGCTGCACTCGGCCGGCGTCTGCCATTCAAACTCGGCACTGTGGGGAGAGAGAAAGCTGTGAGGGGTTTGCAAGCAAGGTGAGTGGGGCTGTGGGCAAAGTGGCACCCAGCCACAGGGAGGCCCAGAGACAGCTCAGACCAGGCCTCGTTTCTCTATCCAGACCTCCACCAGGATAGGCAGGGCGAAGGGACACGCTTGAGGAACCCCTGAAAACAGACTCAGAGGAAGGTCAACACAGCCCCAGGGGCCTCAAGGTAGCAGCAAACCACTGGCAGGGAAAGAGAGGAAGCCACTCGCCCCACTCGTCGCTCTGCCAGGCATGTTGGGTGGGCCGATGGCGCATAACGGGCTGCCCTGTGCCGTGGCGGCCCTGTCTTGAGGTGAGCCTTGAGTGAAGGCACTGTGGGGGCTGCCACCGCCGCCCAGTTATTCCTCACATTCCAGAGAGGGTGCCCACATGCAGAAAGGGGCAGAGCTTGAGGGGATGCCCACAGGGGCTGCTGGTCCAAACCTCCCCCTGCCTGGCCACCTGCTGAACTCCCTCTTCTGCCCTGCTGGGCAAGGCCTTCTGTCATGTCGGGGTGCCCCAAGCAGGACATTTCACTGGTGCAAGCAACTGCTTAGAGGGCCCGACCCAACTCAGAACCGGCCCGTCTGCTAGGACAAGAGCCTCAGGGCCAATCCGGTCCACTTCTGAAGAGGAACACAGTAGGGCAGGGGCGAGACATGACTCCTCCACTTTGCAACTGGATCCACCAAAAAGTGAGCGGCTTATGCAGAACGTGGGGCTGCAGCGACGGGCTGGGATCCAGGCTCGCATCCTCAAGGGGAGAGAACGGAGGACCCCCTGGACACAGCAAGAGGTTGGTCTGGCACAGGAATCAGCAGAACACCCAAGTGCTTTGGACGGGGGGAGGGGCAGGGGAGTGGAACGACCACATTGTAGCATACACTGAATCAGAGCCTGGAGGAGCCCAATCCACAGAAACTGCCCGTACCATTTAAAACAGCAGTGAAAACGAGAAGGCAAAGGAGAAGGTTCCAGCCAAGAGAACCTTCCATCCAGTCCTTTCCTCGAGAAAAGCTACCACGGGAACATGGTCTCAGCAACTGGTGAGCGAAGCAAAAGGGCAGGAACACAGCCGGGGCCCGACCAGGTTTTCCCACCTTAAGCCAAACATCCAAGTGCCGCCTCCCACAGGGGATGGAAGCTCATCTGGAACAGCGCACAGCGTGGACACAGCAACGTGGTCTTCTGCCCCTGGGAGCCAGGACTTTGCCTGACTTCATCGCAAGGCCAGGCCTAAAATGCATTATCAAGCCAGGCAATTATGGGCTGCAAATTCAAGGTGTGAATTCCTGTGCTGAGATACTCCACGGCCTGACGCCCCAGGCAGCAGACTGAACCTGCCTGGCCCAGTTGGCTAACAGGAGCCTCACGTGGCATGGGGCCAGGGGGCAGGGCTCTCTGACAAGGCGTACGCACCTCTGCGAAAGCGGCCCTGGGCCCAAGCGGAGCCCCAAGCACGGTGGCAACTACCCTAGTCAAGCAAAGAGGGAGGGAGAAGCCCATGTGGCCACCTGGACTCCTCTTCGGAGGTCTTTTGCCAGCTGGGAAGGAGGAGGCGGGTCTTGGAAGCCAGGGAATCAGTAGACGTGAGCGGCCTGCCCCCACCCCCACCCCCGCCATCCCATCACGGCCCACCTCTTGCTCCACCCGCCCACCAACAGCGTTGAGAACTTCTGGCACGAACTTTGTGATGGACGCATGCCTCCTTCAGCACAGTTTTGCGTTTTAGGTTGTGTACCTTTTCCCTCACAAGTGAACTATGTGCAGAAGCAATTAGGGCACATCAGTTCTACACACAACAACAACAACAACAACAACAACAAACCCTGGATCGACTGTGCAGTGACACCACGATTCCTCTTTACAGTATGATTATTTGACCCATGTGCTCGTTCCGCTGGGGTACATCAACCACCTTTGGAAGCAACACAACACAAGCAGGGACTGAAAAGTGCGCCAAGCTGTGCATGTGAAGCTGCGTGGACAATATCTAGAATGACTGGTTGATAGTGCGCAGGGGACGTTTGAGACACAATTCAGAGCCCCGGGGAGCATCACAAATGGTTCACCACTGTTGTGATCCTGAGCCTTTTAAGTGTTTTTTACTGCTTGTACTGTGTTGCACTGGGCTGCGTTTTCCTGCGAGAAAGACGGCTCAGGCCTTGTAAAACAATGGCATACCATAATCATCCACAGAAATGCTTCTGACTCAGCCCTGAGAACTCGCCCTGCCCTCAACAGGAGCCAAAGAAAGCAAACGCCACGTTCTTCAGCGCCATCTCACCTCCTCAGTAGCAAAAGCCACGAGGCCACTTCGGCCGGCACTACTATCAAGAGTGCAGACACTCTCCGACCTCGCACCTGAGGCCGGGGCTCGCTCCTGCCTTGTGCAGTGAGCCCCTCAAGCCAAAGACCCAGAGACGCACCCTTGCCTTTGGGAGGCCAGCTTGGTGGTGGAACAGCCGTGCAGCGTCATGAGCAGCCCCCGGACCACACGCCTCCCCCCTCTCACCATCTGCCACACGGAAGAGGGCAGCACGGAGATCCCCCCAAACGCCTGAACCTCTGATGACGATGCAAAGGGGATCCCCGTAACACTGGCTGAATGTATTTCTGGAATATTTTATTTTACACAACGTAACAACACAGAGTTGTTGGCTTTGTACAGCATCTGCCTGAAAACCACCATGGTCACTGGGAAAAAGAAAAAGACACTCGGATTGCTTGAAAAATACTCTTTTCTGTGGATATACTGATGGATCCGTCAAGGGGTCTTCCGTTCACGTGGAGGGAAGGGCGCCCCTCCCCTCCCTCCCCACGCTTCTAAACGGCTTCCCCTGCCAGGGCGCGTTTGTCTCGCTCCGCTAGGGTGGAACCGGGGCGCCACTTCCTCTCGAGCAGGGGGAAGGCACGGGCGTTGCTTCACGCATTGTTGCCCTTAGGAACTTTATTTTATTTTTAAAAATGAGCTCTTTACCACGATTTGCCTTCGGTTGTTATATTAAATAAAATAAAACCCAAACAGAAAACGTGAAAGTGCTCAGTGGCTTGTGCACAACTCTGCACGGATGCAAGAGGGGTGGGAAAAGGCTGCCCAATTGGATACGAGTCCTCAGGCAATGTCGGGGGGCGGGGCGGAGGGGGGGCTTCGCCGTACTTTTTCTAATTAAAAAACCCCGACACACCACAGCCGATCACACAGTGCTCTCCAATATCCACTCAGAACTCGAGAAAGTCGCTTTGCCACTATCCACGTCCGAACAGTCTGTCTGCATCCCATTCATAGACAAGCTTCGCTTAGACCAAAATCCGCCCGGGTTCGGGGAGTTCATATCACAATGGTATTCCATTAATTCTCCGTTCAGGGAGTACCTGCGCTTTGCCCGGGACGGGTCGGCCGGCAAAGTGAGGAACTTACTTGGCTTGGCTTGTGCTCTGTTGTGCACGGGGGCATCGCCCTTAGCACAGTCCGGGGCCCGGC
The DNA here is from genome assembly GCF_023053635.1 of Elgaria multicarinata webbii. Taxonomy (NCBI): domain Eukaryota; kingdom Metazoa; phylum Chordata; class Lepidosauria; order Squamata; family Anguidae; genus Elgaria; species Elgaria multicarinata. The sequence continues at coordinate 184,219,363 of NC_086172.1, read as the reverse complement.
TAGCCCATTGCAGGGCGGTGGAGTTGTTGCGGTTAGTGTTCTGGGACTCGAGGCCGGTGGCGGCACCTTCGCTTGGTGGCGGCAGATCGCTGCTGGGCTTTGGCACGGGCTTACGCTTCAGCTTTTGAGAAGCCGAAAGGCCCGGAGTCCACGGGTGAGGCAAGGCGGAGGTAGCAGAAGAGGAGTCCTGGCTGGAGCAGGCGTCCGACGACTGCGCCGCGCCCTCGTGGCTGACCTTGCAGCACTGCAGGCTCTCCTCGCGCCCCACGGCCTGCTTGGAGCCGGACTGGGGCAGGGCTGCTCCAGCGCTGCACCCCTGCGCCTGGGCCCCGTTGGTCTGGGAGTAAACGTTGCTGACCTTGGTCACCTTGGGGTGGCCGCCATTGTTACACACCTTGTAGCGGATCATGAGGATGATGATGAAGACGAGCACCGAGGCCACGATGATCCCGCCAATGATGATGATCATGGTCCCGCCCAGGAACTGGGACTGCATGAAATGGCAGCGCACGTAATCCTGCTCCGTGGTGAACTGGATGCAACCCACCACGCGGGTGGCGGTCAAGGAGGTGATGCCGTCGTCATAGATCGCCAAGACGCACAGGTCGTACACCGTCCCCGCGGCCAGGTTGTTGACCAGGAAGGTCTTGCTCGTGGGAGGGATCATTCTAGAGGGGGACAGGAAAGAACAGTGAGTGGACCAGGCTGGCACAACGGAGCATGACGTGTCCCCCCACCCCAGTGCTCTCTCCCCCTCCCTTTCCACCTGAACAGACTAAAATAGTGCTGGTGGCTCCACTGGATGTGGGGAATGAGGAGGAATCTATTTCCACCGTTGGAGCAACAGGCAGAATCCCTCAAGCACTCCCGGCCTCCCACCCTCGCCCGCCCACCCATGCACTCTGCTGTCCTCACGCCCCTTCCACCATTTACACCTCTTGCCCATGGTCAACAAGGCACGGATCCAGGACCGCCTCTTGGGACATGGCACTGGGCAGAGGGTGGAGGCATCCCAATGCAGCAGCCCATGTGCAGAAGACTGTTCTTGACCTTTTCTTTAGGACTTCTTCAACGCGACTCTCAGCATTAAAAAAAAAAAAAAAAAGCTATGTTGACATAGCTACAGATAATGTGGAAAGTATCCAAACAATATAGGAACCGTCAAGCTCCAAAGGGCAGGAGAAACCTCACCCATGAGTCAGCAAGAGAGGAGAGGCATCAAAGTGCTACAATGATTTGCTCTTCCTGCTTCCCTCATGTAGAGATGGGGCTCTTTTTTAAAATAAATAAATAAAAATAAGCATTTATCTTGCATAATTTTACAAAGCTATGCTGTTGTAATCAATACTTTTAAACACGTATGTCACACTGTAAGCTAGCTGCGTAGAACCCAGCAGCAGAATGAAAACCACGGCAAATACAACACTCTGCAACAGCTTGGGAAAAGAAGGACCTGGACGGACAGACGGATGCCTCCACCTCTGCCTCTCCTCTTACGCTTCTCAGTAGAAGATGAGAAGCGGAAGAATCACCCAATGATGGTTTCTCTCAGTTTCTCGTTTTTCCAATCTTAAGTTTGATTTGTCCTGAACTCTGAGACTTTTTTTAAAAAGTGCATATGAAACTTTGCAGGTATTTTTGCATCTGTTTCTCCTAATGTGTGTATTTTTCAATGCTCTCTTGCCTAGTAGAGTAGGCAATCAGGTTTCCTTATATAATGCATTTTTGAACATGCTTTTAATTAAACACACATTTTTGCAAACATTTCCCTAATATGCACATTTTTTATTAGTGGATTCCTTTGCAAAATTTGGAGAAGCGCACAGAGATAACTGAGCTTTGGTTTGTATATCGATTTGAAAGTGAGAAAATAGGTAAGATCGCATTAAAATGTAAACCAAACAAATTTCTCCCCCATGAGAAACAGGCGAGAATTGTGATCAGGTGTTCCCTCAAACCCTGCAGGGGAAGGCAAGGGAACCCAGCACCAGGTGGTGGGATGATCTCAGTTTTACTCTTTCTGGTTTCAATATGTTACATATTCTTCAGTTTGCAGATTGACCTATCTATCAACTGATCGCTATAGCCATCCTATCCAATATGGCTGAGCCTCAGCGACACAATTTCCTTCATCGGCTTGGGCATCTAGTGTGGAAGGGCAGAATATGAATAGGTACAATATTTTATTTTATTTTTAGCCTACCTTTAAGGGCAGATTCTCTTGTTTACCATAAAAAAACATCACATTGGGAATTGAGGGAGACTTTCTCAGAAGAACACAACTTCTTCATCGGGAGGCATCTCAGCCAGAACCCCCACCCCACCCCAGGCCACCGTGGGCACCAGCTTCACGGTCACCAGCACAGTTAATGATAAGACAAGAAAGGGTTTCTTCAGAAAATGCAAGCCTTGCTCAATTGAGCAGAAGGAAAACTGGAACAAACTTGTACAAAGGCAATGAAAGCAGTCAAGAAGACATGCAAAACAAGTGCTTTGAGGAGCACATTGCTAACAACAACAAGGCCAACAATAAAGAATTATGAAAATGCACCAGAAGCAGGAAACTAGGTAGGAGAGGCAGTTGGACTGTTAGATCAGGGGTCCCAAACCCCCGGGCCATTGACTGGTCCCGGTCCGTGGCCTGTTAGGAACCGGGCCGCGCAGGTGAGCTGCTTTCACCCATCCACCCCCACCTCCCTACACCCACCCCAGCATACCTGGGAGCGGGGTGCCATCTTGCCTGCCCAGCTGAAGTGAAGCCAGGAAACTGGGGTCGGGTGGGGCAGCTTCGGAATGGCGCGCCTGGCCGGAAGCCGTTCTGGGAGAGCGACTTCTGGATGCGCCGTTCCAAAGCCGCCTGCCTGCACCAGTGTCCTGTCTTCGCTTTGGCTGGGTGCCCACCCAGCCGAAGTGAAGCCAGGATGCTGGAGTGGGGGTGGGTGGGTGGACTTCCCAAAACCATCCCTTCAACCCCGCCCCCCCCCCCCCCAGTCTGTGGAAAAATTGTCTTCCACGAAACCGGTCCTTGGTGCCAAAAAGGTTGGGGACCACTGTGTTAGATGCCAATGGAGCTAAAGGAGTAGTAAAGAAGGATAAGGAGATTGTGGAAAAGCTGAATGAATTCTTTTCATTTGTCATCACTGCAGAAGATTTAGGTCAGATACCCATGTCTGGACTGATGTTTAGGAAGAGAATCTGAGGAACTGTGGAAAACAGAGGTGACAAGAGATGAAGTTTTAGACCATATTGACAAACTGAAAGCTAATAAATCACCAGGTCAAGAAGGCATCAGTTCTTAAAGAACTCAAATGTGAAATGGTCTTCTAACAAAAAACTGTAACATCTACCTTCTCTGCCAGAGGATTGGGGGATGAAAATGTAACACCAATTTTTAAAAAAAGGAACTGGGGGAGTGGGTATCTGGAAAATTACAGGCAGGTTATCTTAATGTCTCTTCCAGGTAAATTGGTGGGACGCAGGATCTCTTCTCGATCCTCCCAGAGTGCAGGACACGGAATAACGGGCTCAAGTTAAAGGAAGCCAGATTCCAGCTGGACATCAGGAAAAACTTCCTGACTGTTAGAGCAGTATGACCATGGAATCAGTTACCTAAGGAGGTTGTGGGCTCTCCCACCCTAGAGGCCTTCAAGAGGCAGCTGGACAACCATCTGTCAGGGATGCTTTAGGGTGGATTCCTGCATTGAGCAGGGGGTTGGACTCGATGGCCTTGTAGGCCCCTTCCAACTCTGCTATTCTATGATTCTAAGAGAAAACAAGGAAGCTTATAGGAAGAAAAGGCCTACTGAAAAAGAATCAATGCCATTGCTGAAACGTTATGTCTCGTCTTACTAATCTTTTAGAATTATTTGAGACTTTCAATAAACATGTGGACGGGGTGAACTGGTAGATATTGTTTACTTGGACTTTCAAAAGGCTTTTCACGAAATCCCTCACCAAAGTCTCCTGAGCAAACTTAGCAGATTTGAAATAAGAGGAGAGGCCATCTTACGCATTAGAAACTACTTAAACAACAGAAAGTTGAAAGTAGAAATGAGTAGTCAATGCCTGCACAGAGGGGCTTGTAATGGGATCAGAGCTTATATAACTTATTCATAAACCAGTTGGTTATCTGCAAACACAGTTCGTGTAGAAAAATCAAATCTAATGAAAGTTTTAACCAAACTTCGACTGGGTTACTTTAACTGTCGGTGTCTCTTAATCCTTCTGTTACTGGGCTATTGTTGTACTTTGGCCTGCACCTGTGTTTATAAAAGTGTACAGATACTTTTTCTGTGTTCACTTTTCATTTTGCTCCAATTTGCAATTCACTGTGTTTGTTTAATTATACTTGACTTTTTTGAAATTAAAAATAAAACTTTATAGTATATTGTGATAGAAGACAGTCTAATCCCCCCCCCAAAAAAAGGTTTATGAACATAAACAAACTCTTGACTTTGAATTATAGTGAAAACTGTCATTCTTTGGGGAATCTGCATGTCATGAGTTTTCCAATGAAGTGTGTTTCATGAGAATCTGTCAATGGGAAGGCAGGCCAAAAGGCATGACCAACTAACTCCCGACTTTGAATTATATATTATGTAATTAGTAGCAAACACCCCGTTACTTAGGGTGGTAAAAACAAAAAGGGATTGTGAGGAGCTCCAAAAGGATCTCTCTGAACTGCGAGAAAATGAGCATCCAAATGGCAGATGTGGTTCAATGGAAGCAAGTGAAAAGTGATACACACTGAGACAAAACACACACACACACACCCAGATTTTACATATAGGATGATGGGATCTGAGCTAGCTGTGACTGACCATCTTGGGGCTGTGGGGGACAACCCAAGGACAATGTCAATGCAGTGTGTAGCGGCTATGAAAAAGGCAAATTCCCTGCTAGACTTGAATAGGAAATGAATCGAAAACAAAACTGCCAATGTCATAGTGCCCTTTGTACAAATCTAGTCCGGCCACATGTGGAATACTGTGTGCTACTTTGGCTTTAGCCTGGATAGGACAAATTCCTGGAGGAGAAGGCTATCAATGGCTACTATTCCTGAAGGCCATACGCTACCCCAGGTACACCAGTACACATGGGTGCGAGAGTGCTGATGCACCCGTGTCCTGCTTTGTGGGTTTCCCCAAGGCAACTGTTCAGCAACCGTAGAAACAGAATTCTACGCTAATAGGTCTTTGGTCTGATCTAGAACAGCTTCTTCGAAGGGACACCCTGAGGCCCTTCTCCTTGGGCTGGATGCCTTCTCCGCCTCCCGGCGCCCCTTCCTCACCAGGCATCCTCACTCGACCCCAGTCACCATGGAGAGGGCTGTTGTTTTTAATCACAATCGTTTTCACACACACTGTTTCCCTATGATTAACAAGTAACACACAAACTGCAGAAGGAAACCACCAGGGGGGTGGGGGTGGGGAGGGAGATTGGAACTCACGAATAGCTTGGAGCTGCAGGACCCGCTCCCATACAGGGAAATGGCTATTTTATTTTATTTTTTTAACGAACAGATAACAGATGATAAATCGTTTTGAAAGGTGTGACTGCTCCATTAGCAGGCTTCAAAGCAAATCCACTTAGCAAACCAACACTTCATCCACACATTCTGCCCACGTCCCCCCAACTCATCAGGTTAGCTGGCTGGGATTTGCCCCCCCTCCCCCCCCAAAGAAACACCCCAGAGAGTGTTAATGTCTTCTTAGATGGGCTAAGTTTCCAATCCTTCTGCTAACCAGATTACCTGGAAGGATTAAAGGTCAGGAAGGATTATCCAAAAATAAATCACAAAGCCAACTTCATGGTTGGAAACTGCATTTGAATTCTTCCTCACTCAACCACAGGCTCAGGCCCAGACGTGGGCGGGAACCGAGACTGGGCATTGGTTGATTTTATATCCTGGCCCTCAATTCCCCAGAATTCCCAGAGCGCTTACAAATTAAAACATGTACAGAAACACAAAATTCTTGTAACAGCATTAAAAACAAACATAGAATACCAGGCAGTAAAACGACCAATAACCCTGACTTTAAAACACCTTGGAAAATAAAAAGGTCTTTCCCTGACCACACTAGGGAATTTTCTCTGGGGAGGGAATTCCACCATCGGGGAGCCATTCCCAAGAAGGCCTTGTCCCGGCCAGCTGCACACACACCCTCCGCCCGCCGTCATCCTAGCATGCTGGGGGACAGGGTCTTTCGTAGCCCATCCTCGGCTCATCTTCTGAGGGCCAAAGGGAATCACATTGGCAACCTGCACCCAAGCTATCCCAGGGCCAGGGCCAAACTCTCACGGCACAGCATGGGGGTGCTCCGCATTTAAACAGCTGACTCCGCAGCCCGAGAGCTGGAATCAGGGAGGTTAACGGTGCTGTTTATCACTGCTGTTGATCACGGCTTCTGCAGCGCTTCACAGCACTGTTGGGCTGCTGGATTTTAGACTCTGGACTGAAGGGTCTCCTGGTGCCCCTTTCAGATGGCCACGTGTACTACCACAGCCGTGGAACTTCCCTCACAAGCCACAACTGCTGCCCCATGCTTTACAGCTGCGCCTTCATCCCTGACATAGTAGAATAATAATCACCATGGAGCGGTTTTGTCGATCCAGAGAGTAGCATGGCTCTTCCCTCGTCCTGGAGGAGGAGCGGAGGGGCAGACAAGGGTCCGCATTGCAGCTCAGTGCACCGTCCTCTGCCCCACACCGCCCTCCCTTCCCCCCATGTCTACCCCACTGGCAGTTCAGCAGCCACAGAGACTTTTCAAAAAACCCTCTGCGAAGCCCCTCCGCTGGCAAAACCCTGCCCCTCCTTCCAAAGAGGGCCAAGCACAGGGGAAAGAGAGGAGTTTCCACTGCCCCCACATGGTTCCCACAGGCATGGGGGCCACCCTGGGCTCCTGGGGCTGCAGGCACAAACCATTCGAGCCGGGACCGTCTCACCGTGGCACACGGCCCTCCGTTTCCGGGAATCAGGGGCTGCCAGAGAACCAACCCTACCCACTGCCTGCAATGCACCTGCCAGATCTGCTGTGCTGTCTCAGCCCAGGCAGACGGCCCTGAAGAAGGGGTCCAAGCTCCCTCCCTCCCTTTCTGCCAGCATGCCCCCCCCCGCCCCAGGGTCAGCAATGCATTGAGGGCTTTCCTGTCCGACCCGGCTGCCTGCACCTGGGCACCTCACGGCCTGTCACTGCAGTGAGATCTGAATGAACTGGGTCAATCCTAGCATGGAGGAAGCCAAGGGCTCCTAGTCATCAGGGCTACAGAGTAGCTCCTCTGTAGGATGGGGAACACAAGCAGGGGGTGGGATGGGGTGCTGGGGTACTCCTGTCCTGCTTGTGGGCACCAGGTTGGCCACTGTGGGTCCAGCAGGCTGGACCCGCAAGGCCTTTGCTCGGATCCAGCCCACCTCTATCGAGGCGAAGTCTCCCAGACCTCCAAAGCCGACAACAGACCAAAGGAAAACGGTTGCTCAGCTAACTATCACGACAGAAGCCGGCAGAAGCTGAACTGGCCCGGGGCTCCCCTACCTGTAAACGAGTGAGTCATCGTACGTCCCATTATACTGAATTTGGAACATACGTATCCCAGGTATATTCCTTTGGAAATTAAATTTGAGCAGAGCAGTGGACGACGTGGCTTCTGCCACCACCACCTTCTTGTCCTGGCTAATTTTAGTTTCCCCGTTGCTACTGCTGGTGTTTGAACCAGACTTGGTGGAAGTCGAGATGTCAGAGGAACCTGGGTCCGGCTCGTGGATGTGGTTTGTGCTGTTCACTATGTGTGGCAGTTTGATGATGTGGAGATCCACGGACTGCGTGGCTTCCCCGGCCGGGTTGGAAGCGATGCAGGTAAAAGAGCCCGTATCCTTCATGGTGGTGATGTGGATGTCAAGGGTCCCGTTGTCGTACACCAGGGATCGGGACGCGTTGGAGATCAGCTTGCCTTCCGGGGATATCCAGTGAATCGCAGGCTCCGGATCGCCGCGGGCCTTGCACCTCAGGATGGCCCTCTGGCCCTCCAGCACCCTCAGCTCGTGGGTGTGCCTCGTAATGAGGGGGGGCTCGCACAGGAACTCCTCCTCGGGGACCGACCAGAAATAGCGGCCAGACAGGAGAGGGGGGGACGCGCAGGTCTCCAGGTCGTCCTCCCGAGAGAGGCGCCTGAGCCACAGGAGCTCGCAGTTGCAATGCAGAGGGTTCCCGCCGAAGCTCAGCGCGAACGTGGACGGGCTGATGATCCCTGAGGTGGCCAAGACCTGGGCGCGCTGGAAGAGAGGGTCGGGCGGCAGCTTGTGCAGCTTGTTGGATGTGACGTCCAGCCGGGTCATCTTGTGGAGGTGGGAGAAGGTGCCCTTGGGGATGCTGTCGATCATGTTGTGGTCCAAGCTGAGGGTGTGCAAGCTGACCATCTTCTCCACGGCGTCCCAGGGAATGGTCTCCAGGTTGTTGTAGGACAGGTCCAGCTCCTCAAGAGCCAAGACGTCGTCGAAGGCCGTGGAGAAGATCAAGGTCAGCTGGTTGTTGTTCAGGATCAAGTGGTGCAGGTTTAAGAGCCCGCTGAGCATGTCGTGCGTGATCTTAGTCAACCGGTTGCTGTTCAAGTGCAGGGCCCTCAGGTTGCGCAGGTCCGCGAACGCATGGGGCGTGATGAAGCTAATGGTATTCCGAGAGAGCGTCAGGTCCACCAAGCTGGTCATGTTGGCGAAATCCTTCCGCTTGATGTTCGTGACGAAGTTGTCCGCCAGCCGCAGCTCGACTGTCCTCCTGTCGATGTTGGGGGGCACAAAGAGTAGCCCCTTCTTTGCACAAAGGGTGGCGAGGTTGGGAGACAAGATCTGGCACACGCAGCGCTTCGGACAGAGCTGCGCCTTCACCGCGAAGCCAATGAGCAGCAGATACAGGAGCAGTTTTTCCATTGTAGAGCGGGGTCAGGATCCTGGGGAGAAAGGGGGAGAAAAGAGGCAGGGCATTACACGGCAGCCCAGGAGGAAACTCCACGTGCAGGACGAGACCACGGACGCGCAGAGGGCAGAGGTCACCCTTTGGCGACTCCCTGATCTGGGGAGGGCAGGCTCCTTCTAATCCCACCCCTCCGCATTGTACAGGTTGAAATCTGTCTGGGGCTGATGCAGCACATCCATTCCAGCCACCAATCCAGGCCTTCAACAGGCATCTGACCCTAAAGCCCCGGTCGTCCCCTAGCATGGCCTTCCAGCTGCATCGAGCGTCAGTTCCCATCAGCCTCACCCAGCACCACCAATGGTCAAGGATGCTGGAAGTTGGTAATCTAGAACATCTGGAAGCCACCAGGTTGGAGAAGGGCTGTGCTAAGCCCATGGTTTCCTACAGTTCTAATGAGTCCTCACGACTTCAACATTCTCCCTTCACTTGGGTTATTTTCAACTGTGTTCAAAATATTCACCAACGCAAGATTGCATATTGTAGTCTCAATTTGCAAAAAGGATCGGAGGCTGCAGCTGTAGCACTCCTAGGCGACAGGCTTACATCCCCTTACCTAAGAGTAAGCCTCACTGAATTCAATGGGACTTGAGTTCAGTTAACTAGGGAGGTGGTGGGCTCTCCCACACTAGAGGCCTTCAAGAGGCAGCTGGGCAACCATCTGTCAGGGATGCTTTAGGGTGGATTCCTGCATTGAGCAGGGGGTTGGACTCAATGGCCTTGTCGGCCCCTTCCAACTCTGCTATTCTATGATTTTATTTATTTATTTATTTATTTATTTATTTATTTATTTATAATATTTATATTCCGCCCTATATCACTAACATCTCAGGGCGGCGTACAGATAAAAACATACAGTATAAAACAATAAATATATAGAGTTAAAAACAAATTAAACCATAATCCAAGTTAAAACAATATATAATTTAAAAGAAATAGATGCAGTTAAAACAGTTAAAACAATGCGCCAGTGAGTTTAACCATCAAAGGCTTTGTTAAAAAGCCGTGTTTTTACTTGGCGTTGAAATGCAATCAATGTTGGTGCCAGTCAGGCCTCCAAGGGGAGGGCATTCCACAGTCGGGATGCCACCACAGAGAAGGCCCTCTCCCTTGTCCCATCATAACATATATGTTGCATTGGTAGGATGCGGAGAAGGGCTCCTCCAACAGATCTAAGGTCTCGGGCAGGCATATATAAGGAGATGCGCTCTCTCAAGTATCGAGGTCCCAAGCCGTTTAGGGCATTAAACGTCATTACCAACACCTTGAATTCCGACCGGAAGCGTATAGGCAGCCAGTGCAGTTCCTTTAAAACCGGTGTTATGGTGGCTCTGTAAGATGTACCCACCAGCAGTCTAGCTGCTGCATTCTGCACTAGCTGCAATTTCTATGTCGTCTTCAAGGGCAGCCCCACGTAGAGTGCATTGCAGTAGTCTAATCAGGAAGTTACCAGTGCATGCACCACTGTGGCTAGGTTGTCCCTGTCCAGGAAAGGCCGTAGCTGGCGGATCAGCCGAAGCTGACCCCAAGTACTCCGTGCCACAGAGTCCACCTGGGCCTCCAGTGACAATGATGGATCAAGGAGTACTCCCAAGCTACGTACCTGCTCCTTCAGAGGGAGCGCCACCTCCTCCAGAACAGGTCACTTACCCAATTCCCGGACTTGGGAACCACCAATCCACAGAGCTTCCGTCTGATCAGGATTCAGCTTCAGTCTATTGGCCCTCATCCAGCCCATTACAGCCTCTAGGCACACTGGTCCAGCACCTTCACAGCCCCAGCTGACTCCGACGACAAGAAGAAGTAGAGCTGAGTATCATCAGCATACTGATATCACCCAACCCCAAAACCCCTAATTACCTCACCCAACGGCTTCATATAGATGTTGAACAGCATGGGGGATAGAATAGAACCCTGTGGTGCCCCACAGCTTAATTGCCATGGGGTGGAACAGGAATCCCCCAATACCACTCTCTGGGATCGGTCCCGCAAGTAGGAGCGGAACCACTGTCACACAGTGCCTCCTACTCCCATCTCGCAGAGCCGACCCAGTAAGATACCATGATCAATGGTATCAAAAGCCGCCGAAGATCCAGGAAGATCAACAGGGTAGCCCTCCCCCTGTCTTTCACTCGGAGTAAGTCGTCAGTCAGAGCCACCAAGGCCGTTTCAGTGCCATGATTCTATGATTCTATGCTTCTGGGTAGACATGTCCGGGACTGCACAACCACTTATTTGGACCTCCTTTCAAACATGCTTGCGAGGACTGGGCTGCCAGCCACATAAAGGCCCATTTAGGGGTGTTGTTTGCGCAGCTGAACGCCCACCCAAAACAGGAGTGTCCCCCCCACACACACACGACCAGCCACATCCGACAGATGAACCAATGCAACCCACTCCACAGTGAGCAGAGATCAGAAGAGGCGATGCACCTGTCCATTCGTTCACTGAGTTCAGCCCCCAGGCGACTCAAGCAGGATTTCTGGGAGGCACAAGGAAGGAAACAGGACAGGTGGGTGTGGGGGGTGGGGGGGAGGGTGGGGGGCAGACCCACCATTCCAGTCACTCTCCAGGCCTCGCTCTACCTCCACCCATAAGCACAGCTACGAATCCTGGCCATGGCACAGCCACGCCCGACCCCCTCCGGGCCTTCTGCAATGCCCCACCCCAGCAGTTTTGTCCCTTTCTCCACCCCAGCTGCCCCTCCCAGCTGCCTCTGTGTGGGGCTGACCCAGATGCCAGTGGCTCATTCTGTGCCAGGGCCAAGGCTCCCGTCATGGTTCCCTACTCCGGTTGATCTCCGTGGGATGTGCATGGGGACCAAGCAGCCATCTGCGCTAGTTGGAGGGGGTGTTCCCATGTGACCTCGTAGGCTTTTCCAATAAGAACATAGGAAGCCCCATGCTGGATCAGACCAAGGGTCCACATAGTCCAGCACTCTGTTCACACAGGGGCCAACCAGCCATCGGCCGGGGATGAACAAGGCAGGACATGGTGCAACTGCACCCTCCCGCCCATGTTCCCCAGCAACTGGTGCACACAGGCTTACTGCCTCAAATACTGGAGGTAGCACATAACCATCAGGGCTAGCAGCCATTGATAACTTTTGCCTCCAGGAATTTATCCAAACCCCTTTTAAAGCCATCCAAATTGGTGGCCATCACTATATCTTGTGGTAGTGAGTTCCATAATTTAACTATGTGCTGTGGATCTCCCACCACTCAGCTTCATGGGATGACCCTGGGTTCTAGTATTTTGAGAGAGGGAGAAATATGTCTCCCTATCCACATTCTCCGCACCATGCATAATTCTGTACACCTCTATCATGTCTCCCCTTAGCCTCCTTTTTTCCAAGTTAAACAATCCCAGCTGATGTAACCTTCCCTCATAGGGGAGATGCTCCAGCCCCTTAATCATTTAAGTTGCCCTTTTCTGCACTTTTTCCAGCTCTATAAAAACCTTTTTTTAGGTGTGGTGACCAGAACTGTACACAGTATTCTAAGTGTGGTCGCACCATCGATTTGTAGAAGGGCAGTAGGATACTGGCTGTTTTATTCTCAACTTCTTTTATTTATTTATTTAGAATATTTATATACCGCTCCTCATTGAAAAAATTTCGGAGCGGTGTACAAGGTAAAATGAAAATAAAAACAGAATAAAACAGTTAAAACAAAATTTAAAAAGAAGCAAAACAACAACACAGAAATCCAAGGCTGCATGTTAAAGAAAGGCTTCTTGGAATAAAGATGTTTTCAGGAGGCGCCGAAAGGAGTACAAGGTTGGAGCCTGCCTGACCTCCAGAGGCAGGGAGTTCCACAGGAGGGGCGCCACCACGCTGAAGGCCCTTCCCCTGGTGGATTCCAATCGGAGGATGGATCTAGGTGGAACCACCAGGAGCAGGCCCTCGGATGACCTCAGTGACCGGAGAAGGCGCTCTCTCAGGTATCCTGGTCCCAAGTTGTTTAGGGCTTTGTACACAAGTACAAGAACCTTAAACCTGGCCCGGTAGCGAATAGGCAGCCAGTGCAGTTCCCTCAGCAGAGGAGTTACATGCTGGAAAGGGGCAGCTCCAGACAACAGCCAAGCTGCAGCATTCTGCACTAGCTCCAGCTTCCGGAGCAGCTTCAAGGGCAGCCCCACATAGAGCGCGTTGCAGTAATCCAATCTTGAGGTTACCAATGCCTGTACCACCGTGGTCAAGCTATCCCTGTCCAGGAGAGGCCGTAGTTGGCGAACCAACCGAAGATGGTAAAAGGCACTCCGAGCCGTGGCGGCTACTTGAGCCTCCAACGACAGAAATGGGTCTAAGAGTACCCCCAAACTACGAACTTTTCTTATCATGCCTAACATGGAGTTTGCCTTCTTTACAGCGGCCGCACACTGGGTGGACATTTTCATCGAGCTTTTCCACCACAACCCCAAGATCTCTTTCTTCTTCCGTCACTGCCAGCTCAGATCCCATTAGGTTATACTTGAAGCTGGGTTTTTTTTTTTCCCCCAACGTGCATCACCTTAGACTTGTACCTTACACTCATCACATGTGTGCATGCAGGGTGTGCACACAACTTCCCCCCCGCCCCACTGTATGGCCCATGGTCACTGAAGCACACGGTGCCCCCTTTTGCTCCCTGGCACTCAACTGGTCCAGCTAGAAATTACACATCGGTCCAATTGGGATTTTCCTAAAAGATGGAGGTTTGAAGGAGTATTTGAAAGCCAACAGAGATGCTGGCCTGATGGCCAGCGTTGTTCCGGGGGGGGGGGGGGAGAACCGCAGGAGGGGACCGCGGTGGGACGAAGTCATGGTAAGGTACAAACACCCAAACCGAGTGAAGCAAATCCTCAGGGCGGGCTGCAGCCTTGAGTGCAACTCCAACCCTTGACTAGGAAGAGATGAAGCGTCCTTTGCCTGGGGGTGGGGGGCTGCATTGTCTTGCAACACCCACTGCTAAGTAACCATCCAGGGAATCTCATGCAACCAACTTGTGGGTGCTGAGTGACCGGCGGCGGGAAGCCCAGCTCTACCAGACGGGCGGCCGAGAAGCAGCAACGCTTTTAGCAGTGGCCCTTTCAGCTCCTCCGGCACCTTGCACCTGCCTGGCCTTGCACGAGGTCCCCGGGGCAACGCCAGGTGGCATCTCCAGGCGGGGCTAGGAAAGAACCGGGCTGCCAGGGCTGCCAGTCAGTGTCAACAGTATGGAGCTGGATGGACCCGTGGTCTGGCATGGTATTCGGCAGTGTCCAGCGTTCCTATGTGTTTGCACGCGGGACAATAAACCCAGCCCACTTCATCCCTGCTTTCCTGAAAGGCCTGGGGTGAGCTAGGGGCTCACCCCACCCCGCTGGGCCTCAGCTCAGCTTTGCAAAATGGGAGTCGTTGTTTAATGTATATATTCCAAGCATGTATCAACCACTTTTTAGGTGCAAGCAACTTCACTCCCCAACCCATCCTCCTCTTCCCCTGGGAAGGCACAGGGACCTTGCAGGAGCACCTCCAATGTAGGCTAATGCCTGGGCAGGTTTGTGTGGGAGGAAGTGGCCCTTGAGGTATCCTGGTCCAAAGCCCTTGAGGGCTTTAACGGTTTGGACTGGGGACCTGCCTCAACAGCACTCTTCCCAGGATTTTGCAGTTCCATACTTAAAAAAATAAAAAAATAAAGTCATGTTCTCCCCTGACATTGTGTAAGTTTGAGGAAAAACCTACCATCCAATCTGGCCCCTGGGGGGAAGTGCCTCTGCCCTGGCCAGGGTGCCTGGGAGAACCACCCCTCACCAAAGGTCTGTGCAAACTTCAGGGCATGAAGGTGAGGTCCCCAGGGATGTACGGGAAGTGGCCCAGTGGAGAGGCAGGCAGGAGAAGGGAGAGGTGGACAGGTGCCATCAGCATGGGCTGCAACGGTTGGGGGCCAAGGGCACGCTACTGAGTGCACAAGAGGTATGGGGATGCCTGGCTTGGAGGGGTCCTTCCACAGAGCCAGGCATTGCCCCCGTGTGTGGGGTGGGGGTGGTAGTGGTAGTGTCCCTGGGGTTTGCCTGTACCAGCATGCAGATGGGGAGGCGTGCATCTGCTTTGCCGGCTCCGTTGGCAGGAGCCCTTGCTCCGGTGGCTCCCAGCTGGTGGAAAAACCGCCCTCGCACTCAGGCCTTTGCTGGGCTCCTGCTTGGTTTCCATTCTGCGTCACTGCTAAGACCTCGCCGCCATGGCGGGAGGCGGCTTTGGCGCTGTTTCCCTGCTGATTTGGGTCCGATTAAGCGTTCCCATCCTGGCCTGCCTCACACACTGGACACAGCTGCCTTGCAGACGGTCTTGGGGGGGGGGACGGAGGTCCCATATTTAAAACGTTCCATGGGGTTTATTTTGTAGCATCTATCAGCTGCTGTCGACCCCCTGCTTCCCCCCACCCCAGCATGGAGAGAGTGGGTCTCCCCCTCCTCATGCGCTGCATTGTTTGTGAAGAATCTGCTTCCCTCCCCCCATTTCAAGGCCTCCCCCTTTCAACTGCTCATTCAAGAGCCCAAGGGAGGGTGGCGCTGGCGGGGCTGGGCGGGGCGGCTGACGGGTCCCTTGCCAGCTCCATCCCGGATGCTCAAGAGAAATGGTGCTGACTGGATGAAGGAGAAAGGTCTTATAAAAGCAAAGCCATTTTTTACAGGCAGCTGAGAGGGTCATCTCTTCTCTGCAGAATCCAGTATTGCTGCAATTTATACGACCCGTTAAAAAGAAAGCAAAGGGCTTCTCCGCAGAGAGCCAGGCAGCCCGGGACTATAAATGCACCCATTAAATTGGATCCCTTTTGCGCTCGCCCTGAACTCACAGGAGGGTGGTTGTTCCTGGAAGGAACTGGAAAGTTTTTAACATGCAACCAGCCCCACTGCTCCGCAGAGCATCATGTTCGCATTAATTATGGCAGTGAGCAAACTTCAAGGGTGACGCTGAAGTGCATTTTTGAAGTGGTTTTTTTAATTTATTTTTTAAGGCAAGATGTCTTTTTGTTTATTAGAAGCACCAGGCATCAGACCCCAGCCCTGGGGAAAAGTGAGCCCCCCCACCCCCCACTCAGCTGGTGGGACTTGGGGGTGATCATAGAATCATAGAATAGCAGAGTTGGAAGGGGCCTACAAGGCCATCGAGTCCAAGCCCCTGCTCAATGCAGGAATCCACCCTAAAGCATTTCAGGTGCTCAGCAGAGGACAGCTTGATGTCTGAGCAGGTGACGAAAGGAGCCCAAGGCCAGACTGAGCTCACAGGCTCAGCATCCTGGGGTGGGGGTGGGGGCAGGGGAGAGGACCCTCGCTTCTTGGCTTTGGCAAGCCCACCACATAGTGGCCACTGCCATTTACCTTGCCCAGAGAGGCCAGTTGGCCAGCCGGCCACAAACCCAAATCCACCTTGGCATCTACTGCTGATTCCTCCGTTCTCCTGCCTCCTCCCTTCCTTGGCTCTGTCTGAAAGTTTAGCGGTGGCCCCGAGGGTCCCCAAGGCTGGGAGGAGCATGGGGGGCACAAGCGCTTGCAGTCCGGCTCCTCGGGACGGGCGAGGCCTCCAGACGCTCCACCTCTCCGTGCTCTGAGCAGCGATGGGCTCTGAGTAGCCCAGCCACAGAAGGCCCCCTCAATGCTACCGTGGCCTGGCCACCACTTCCAGGGGGCTCTCGAGGGCTGCCTTCTGGCTGCTGCTGCTGCTAGGACCGAGAGGAGACCCTCACAGAGATGGCTTTTCCCACCTCTACCAGCAGCGAAGACGGAGCTGTCTGTGCCAAGATGGCTGGGATGCATGCGTGCACCTGCACGAAGGCATTGCTCCTGAGCAGATGTGGTCACATATGCTCAACAGTGTTCCTGTGCGTGTGTGGAAGCCCCAAGCCCTGACCCAGCGGCACATGCAGGGCTCGGGGCTATCTGCGTGCCCCCTGCCCTCAAACAAAGGGCCCAGTGGACACAAGAAGAGTTCTGACATGGATTCCCATTTCCTCCGGCATTGACACATGCTGGAAAACTGACCCGGGACACCCAATCAGTGAGACTTCTTTTATTGGAGGAAATCCCACTTAATGGTTACGTACTTCAAAAATACTTAAAGCTGATAGATGGTGAGAAAGCTTTAGGCTTCAAGATAACGTACAGTCAAAATGCTACTCACTACAATAGCAACTTGGTTTCCCAGTTTCCATCTCAACGGTTCCAAAAACAGGTCCTAAACCCGACCAAGGGAGGGGAAAGATTCCGGATATGATCCTTCAGGCAATCACAATGGGGGAATTCTTGAAAGGCTTAACAAACCATCCGAAGGGAGCTAGTCCAAACACGGCCACACGTAGGTAACTCAGGGAACGTGGCCAAGGCCTAAACAAGATCATGGGCTGGATAAAAAGTCCAACAATAAAAATCAATCGCAGTCTACCCTTCCGCTGAGCAGTTGAACAAACACACACAATCCACCACAAATGAGAGAGTTCAAGTCTATGAAAGGCCTCACAGTACTTTTCATGGCACAGTCCTTAGTAATCCAAAGCCCAAGTAGGAAGGAGTCCATGTGCAGAGTGCTTTCAAAGTCCCAAACGGTGACAGATCTAAACAGGGAGGGATTTCGGGCCATGAGTCGAAAGATGATCCTCACAAAGGCTCCTTGACTTTGCTCCAGCTTATAAAGGTCAGTGTGGGCCCGTTCAAAACCACTTGATAGACAGGAGCTCTGGCCCATACATCATGCCTGTGTCCAAACAGGGCGGTAGTGCTCAGCCCACCAAGACAATGCCACAATCTGAATGACTCCTTCAACAAGTTCCCCCACACACGCACCTTTCTAAACACTCCATCAGTTTCCCGCAGAAGTCTTATAGCCCCAAAGCTGAGGGGAGGGGGGAAGGGGGACAAAGCTACTCCCTTCTGTACTTCCCCTGAGAACCCTGGCAGAGATAAGCCCACTCAGATTCCGACACTCCAACCCAGTTCTAAATGAATCCACTGACACTTTGCAAGGCCTTCCTGAACCCCATACTTGACAGAACCCCATAGGTTAACTCTGCGCTGTCCTGAATCTACCACCACCACTCAGCTTCATGGGATGACCCCAGTGGGTTGTAGTATTATGGGAGAGGGAGAAAAATGGCACAATTTTGTACACCTCTATCATGTCTCCCTGTCAGCCTCCTTTTTCCCCCAAGCTAAACAATCCCAGCTGTTAGGGGACATGCTCCAGTCCCTCAATCATTTCCGTTGCCCTTTTCATGATATGATCACTGCCAAACACTGAAGGATAGAATGAACATATGAAATGGCTTCTCTTTTTATCTAAGGAATTTGCTCTGCAGATGCCTTTCTGGCAACCCACCACTTCAAATATATGCCCTAAATATGTGAAGAATGCTCAGGCAAACTCTTGGCCAGCCCAGCAGCAGGCACATCAAGGGCTCCTTGGGCATCTGCTTCTCCCCCAGAAGGCCACTGGTGTTCCATGGGGACTATGGTGGGAGAAGAGTCAGTGGGCCTGTTCAGACGACACGCTAAGCCACGGTTAGGCCGCAAACCCTTTTGCAGCAAGTGGTTAAGGAGCATGTTTAAACCGTGTTACATAGCCACCATGGTTAGGAATGGTTGACATGACGCACAGTGGCCTTAGCTAGACCTACCTTCTATCCCACGACCGAGGAGGGAAGATCTTGCGTTGTGATTAACGCGAGATCCCTCCTCGTTTACACGTGAGGCACGATAACCACAGGAGGACAGGCGTCGCGCCCGCCATTTACATTTTTTAAAAAAAGAAGACAGAGCGCCCCATCGCGCGCAAAGGTAAGTTTTTTTAAAAAAATTAATTTTCCCGCTCCCCCCAACGGGCCACACGTTCTGCAGTCTTGGGCTCAGCCTGGGACCGCGGAAAAAGCAGGCCCAAAGTGGAGAGTGAGATCCCGGGGCAAAGGAGGGATGATCCCTCCCTGATCCTGGGATCGCCTGTGCGTCATATGGATGCACAGGGATGATTTCGCCCAGTCTAGCTAAGGCCTAAGTCATGGTTTACATGACCCACTAAGCCATAATGTTTAGCTCATGGTTTAGCAAGTTGTCTGAACAGGGGCAGTGAGACATTTCACAGGAGAAACGGCAGGCCAAAAAGAAGGCCCTGTGAGACTAGTAACTCTGTATCACTCCATCCCACTAGCTTGTGTTCCAAACTTGAATGGTTGAATCTGAGATTCACCAGGCCAAGAGAGAACACAACAGCTTTAAAGGACGGACCCCAATCAGTGATACTTTTACAAATCTTTACCAAGTGTTTTGGGCTTCAAGGATTAAAGTAGATGGGCAAGGCAGTCCCTGAGACTTCTCTTAAGCCCAAATTTTTATTGCTCAAACAGTCTAAGAGAATAACAAGCCGTAGCTAAGATGAGACACATCACAAATGTTTCTAAATACACGAACGTTATATTCACTACAAGTACATGAAAGCAAGCGTATTGATGACATGAGTAAAACCTCGGTTCCTCTCAATCTAACAGTCAATATTGAAGTTTCATATTTACCTAAATGGAGAGCATTGTGGGGGCCAAGCTGGCCTGAGCAGGTGTGGCGGGCTTCTCGTTCTCCAAGGATCTCTCTCCCTAACTGATCCAACCCTGGCCTTTTATAACTCCCACAATGCCGGTGACCTCATCCTTGATTTCAGACCTGGTCGTACCACCATTCCCATTTCTCTCAACGTAGCCCGGTCTGCCAATGACACCAGTAACACCCAGATGGAGGTCGCCCAGCGAAGTGAAGCTACATGCTGCTTAAAGCACTTGACTGACCCGTTCATGGAAGCCTCTCTCCATTTCCAAGAATATGTTCCTTTACTCAGAGTTATCTCACAACACATACAGTACATACATAACTAGTACAAGATGCTCTACATTCTTACCCATTCCACCCACTACACTGCCCCTGTTCCACTACACCTGGGCCCTTCCAGCTTGACACTAGGGCCTGGATCTCAATCTGGGGGTGGGGTGACACTGGAGTTCAAAGGAACCATGTTCCCCCAGGGTAGCGGGGCTATTTGATGCTCCCTGCCTTCCCCTCCCACCAGTTCCCCACATAATTTCAGCTCCACAAAAATGCCTGCAATGACTTGGAATCTCCTCTCCTGTGTACTGTTAAAAGAACAGCAAAGGGCCCCTTCAGATACAGCCCATGGGGTGCATGCATGTACACGCTGGCTGCTAAACAGACCTCTCATGCCTTGGAGTCCAAAGGTTATGCTCAGCATCCTCTTGAAAGAACAGAAGCAGAACAGAAGCCCACGACATTGTGGCCAAGAGCTTATGTGGGCAATGGGGCCAGAGATCGAACTGAGATGGGCCTAACCTGGGTTCAAATGTATGCTCAGCCATAACATTGGCTCAGAGACCTCATAAAAAATAAGGATGTCGGAAGAGCTGTGTGGGATCAGACCAAAGTCCTATTGGACCCAGCTTTCTGATCCCACCTCACTGGAATGGCCAGAAGCAGGATGTGAAGGCAGCAGCTTTATCCTCCATGAACGTGTCCCTATTAAAGCCACTTGAGCGCCCCAGCAACCGATATTGAGAAACACACAACCTCTGGCGTTAGGGGTAATGACTAGTAGACACTGACAACTTTATGCTCCATGAACTCGCGCAGTCCCCCTTTAAAGCCATCCAAAGTGGCGGCTGTCACAACTTCTGGGAGCAAACGTTCTCCCTCTCCCATAATACTAAAACCCACTGGGGTCATCCCATGGAGCTGATTGGCGGGAGATTCAGGACAGATAAAAGGAAGGACTTCTTCACACAGCACATGGTTAAACTATGGAACTCACTCGCACAAGATGTAGTGATGGCCACCAATTTGGATGGCTTTAAAAGGGGGTTGGATAAATTCCTGGAGGAGAAGGCTATCAATGGCTACTAGCACTGATGGTTATTTATTTATTTATTAAATTTATATACCGCCCCATAGCCGAAGCTCTCTGGGCGGTTTACAAAAGTTAAAAACAGTGTACATTAAAAAGTATACAAAATTTAAAACAATCAAAAATATAAAAAACCCAGTGTAAAACAGCATCCATTTTAAACAACAGTTCTGGTGTCCATTATGTGCTGCCTCCAGTATCAGAGGCATAGAATCACAGAATAGTAGAGTTGGAAGGGGCCTCTAAGGCCATCGAGTCCAACCCCTTGCTCAATGCAGGAATCCACCTTAAAGCACCCCTGACAGATGGCGGTCCAGCTGCCTCTTGAAGGCCTCTAGTGTGGGAGAGCCCACCACCTCCTTAGGTCACTGGTTCCATTGTCGTACTGCTCTAACAGTCAGGAAGTTTTTCCTGATGTCCAGCTGGAATCTGGCTTCCTGTAACATCAGTTGCTGGGGAACATGGGTTGGAGGGTGAAACAACTACCAGTAAAAGAACAAGAAAATCCAAATCTTTCATTATTATGGCTGTTAAGCACATTTTATCACCTCCAGAATTAGAACTAACAAGAACATACTTTTTCACTGCTGAGTTCTACTGAGAACTGGACCAGGGGTGGTGGTGGTGGTGGGCAACTAAGAAATTAAGAGATTTCCATTTGCTTCTTTGTGGGCACGGATGCGAGGATACAAGCAAGGGGTGATCCCTGCTCCCCAAGGCTCTGTTCATGACTGGGCTCCTCAAGAGGTAAGGGAGGTAAGGAAAACTGTGTGGCCCCTTCCAGTTCCAGTTCCAAGCTTATTTTGGACTTCCAAGCCCAGTTACATGCCTGTTTCGGATCTCATCATGGTCCATAGAAAGCAGGAGACAGATTGCTCAGATTGCAATGTGTGCCATGCTGGATCAGATCCAGGGTCCATCTAGTCCAGCACTCTGTTCACACAGTGGCCAACCAGCCATCAACCAGGGACCCACAAGCAGGACAGGGTGCAACAGTGGATTGAGTCTCCCCCGGAGATGAGCATTGCAGGTGCATATTCTGAATCTCAGCAGCATCGCGAAAGAACACTGAGCAAGGGTGAGCAATGCTGTAGGGTGGATTCCTGCATTGAGCAGGGGGCTGGGCTCGATGGCCTTGTAGGCCCCTTCCAGCTCTGCTATTCTATGATTCTAAGTTCCTTCTCTGGAAGGGTGAGGCCCGCTTTCCATGTCTCAACCCAGAGTGGCGCACCAGGCTCCCTAAGGAGGCATCTCTGATATCCTTTGGGTGCTGGGTACAGGCCTTTTTCACTGACAAAGCATTTAAATCTCTGGATCCTTGTCTTATGCTGAGACATCTAGCTCTTCTATACGGTTTATTTATTGTGTTGTTGGGTCTGTTTGTTTGTTTCTTTGATGTTTACTTATCGATCAGTAGTGTAATGTGGCCACAAAAGAGGCAAATGCAGTTTTTAGATTGCATCAATAGAAATATAGTTTCCAAATCATGACAAGTGATAGTTCTGCGCTGGTCAGACTTCACCTCAATTACCACGTTTGAACAACGTTTGAACAAGGATTAGGATACGTCGGAAGGAGTTCAGAGAAGGGCAACAGAGATGTCCGGGGTCTAGAAACGAAGTGCTACGAAAGAAGACGGAAGGCGTTGGGCGTGTTTAGCCTTCAGATGAAGAGGCTGAGGGGCGGCAGGACAGCACTTTCCAAGTACCTCAAGGGTTGTCACACGGAAGAAGGCTGCGAACTGTCCTCTATTGGCCAAGACTGAGGGACGCAAAATGACAGGCTCGGGTTACAGGGAGGTTGATTTGGGCAGGACGTCTAGAAAGACGTCAGAGCAGCCCTGGTCAGAGCAGCCGGACAATACAGCCCAGTGGTTTGGAGGGCGGTGGGCTCTCCCTCAATGGAGGTCTTCAAGCAGAGACTGGACGGAGCGGGTTTCACATAATGAAATACAAATAAAATAACATGACCAAAACACGGATATCTCCTATCCATCTCATGGGGAAAAAGCAGATCTCTGTCCACTCACTGTCAACCCTTCCTTCTGCAAAGTCCTGGTTTCCAAAAATCTCAGTTCAGACGCAGCAACAAAGAATCGGGAGACGGAACATCCAGAATGCCTCTCGTATAACAGCCCAGGGTTTAAACGAACCTGGAGTCGTGGTGATGTGAAAACCGGGCCTAAGCTTGCACACACCCACCCACCCCGCCCAGCCTCGAAGAAGGGTCATAAACACCACCTGATGCTGGAGATGCCATGTTTGGCCTGGGGGCCTTGCAGGCTGCCATTTCCCCATTTCCTCCCTCTGTGGTAACCTGTGATTTGACACAGGGAGCTTTCAGGAAACGGAGGTTCTTTGTATTCCGTACAATTATTGCATTAATTGGTTCTGCCTGGTTTTTCCCCGGGGGTTCCAGGGCAGATCTGGCTCTTCTAAAGGGACGTCCAGTCTAACACATTGCCTACTCAAGTGGTGTATAAGGGCTACTAAGATAATATGATGGCTATACATTCCATCCAGGATCAGACGAAGGCCATAGCTAGACGGGGTGATATCCCGGGGCGATCCCCAGGATGGTCCCTGTGTGTCCACATGACACACAAGAGGTGCAGGGAGGGATGATCCTTCCCTTTCCCTGGGATATGACTGTACCCTTTCAGCTCGCTTTTTCCACGGTCTCGGGATGATCCCGAAACTGCAGAACTTGTGGGTGGGCGTCACAGTTTGTCCTGGCTCCTCATGGTTACTCATGAGGAGCTGGGAACCGTGCATGGTGCGCAGGGTAAGTGGGGAAATTATTATTATTTTTAATTTAAAAAAACCTGACCTTTTAGTTCATGAGCGCTTGTGCGCTACTTCTGTTTCTTTAAAAAAAAACCAAAATGGCGGGCGCAACGTCCTGTTCGTCTGAGGCCGTCACATGGCATGCATAAGCAGAGGGGGACATCTTGCGATAAAAATATTGCAAGATCCTCACCCCTCTGTCACGCTAGAACCATAGGTCCAGCTGAGGCCGCAGTGTGCCTATGCGCTCCAGTTGCTGGGGAACATGGGCGGGAGGGTGCTGTTGCACTTGTGTCTTGCTTGTAGGCATCCCACTGGGGCCTGTGGTTGGCCTCTGTGTGAACAGAACACTGGACCAAATGGGCCTGATCCAGCCTCAGGGCTCTTCTGATCTTTCCACTTTCAAATGGGCCAACATTGCAGCTGATGAACTGCTCCTCCTTCCCAATGCATTTGCCAGGAGAGCCCCAATCTCTGGAAGGAACTCTGCTGTGCGCAGGGAACCCTTCAGCTTGGAAGGCCTCTCCGACGCTGGGGCCTTCTCTACCTGCTGCCTACCAGAAACTGAAGTTCCCAATTTTGGTAAATTAGGGTGACCTTATGAAAAGGAGGACAGGGCTGCTGTATCTTTAACAGTTGCATAGAAAGGGGAATTTCAGCAAGTGCCCTTTGTTTATATGGAGAACCTGGTGAAATTCCCTCTTCATCACCACAGTTAAAACTGCAGCAGCTGTACTAGAGTGACCAGATTTAAAAGAGGGCAAGGCACCTGCAGCTTTAACTGTGGTGATGAAGAGGAAATTTCACCAGGTTCCACATATATACAAATGACCCCTGCTGAAATTTCCTTTTCAATACAACTGTTAAAGATTCAGGAGCCCTGTCTTCCTTTTCATATGGTCACCCCAGGTAAATCATAGAATAGCAGAGTTGGAAGGGGCGTACAAGGCCATCGAGTCCAACCCCCTGCTCAATGCAAGAATCCACCCTAAAGCATCCCTGACAGATGCTTGTCCAGCTGCCTCTTGAAGGCCTCTAGTGTGGGAGAGCCCACAACCTCCCTAGGTAACTGATTCCATTGTCGTACTGCTCTAACAGTTAGGAAGTTTTTCCTGATGTCCAGCTGGAATCTGGTTTCCTTTAACTTGAGCCCGTTATTCCGTGTCCTGCACTCTGGGAGGATCGAGAAGAGATCCTGGCCCTCCTCTGTGCGACAACCTTTTAAGTATTCGAAGAGTGCTCTCATGTCTCCCCTCAATCTTCTCTTCTCCAGGGTAAACATGCCCAACTGTTTCAGCCTCTCCTCATAGGGCTTTGTTTCCAGACCCCTGATCATCCTGGTTGCCCTCCTCTGAACACGCTCCAGCTTGTCTGCGTCCTTCTTGAATTGTGGAGCCCAGAACTGGACGCAATACTCTAGATGAGGCCTAACCAGGGCCGAATAGAGAGGAACCAGTACCTCACGTGATTTGGAAGCTATACTTCTATTAACGCAGCCCAAAGTAGCATTTGCCTTTCTTGCAGCCATATCGCACTGTTGGCTCATATTCAGCTTGCAATCTACGACAATTCCAAGATCCTTCTCGTTTGTAGTATTGCTGAGCCAAGTAGCAATGGAGTGGGCTAGGTCAGTTTGGATCAGGGCCATGGCTCGGGTGGGAGGGGACACAAATATTTCCCAGGTGTTTATTTATTTATTTATTTATTTATTTATTACATTTTTATACCGCCCAATAGCCGAAGCTCTCTGGGCGGTTCACAAAAATTAAAACCACAAAAAACATCCAACAGGTTAAAAACACAATTACGAAATTGTTTATCTTCCTCAAGCTGCGATTTGCTTCATGGGGGAAAGCAAGCATCTTTTTCTAAGACTAACTGCAACTGGGGTGGGGAGAGCAATTTTTGTTGGGATCTTGGCTGGGGTGAGAAGGGTTAAATCAGTTACCTAGGGAGGTTCTGGGCTCTCCCACACTAGAGGCCTTCAAGAGGCAGCTGGACAACCATCTGTCAGGGATGCTTTAGGGTGGATTCCTGCATTGAGCAGGGGGTTGGACTCGATGGCCTTGTAGGCCCCTTCCAGCTCTGCTATTCTATGATTCTATGATTCTATGATTCTAAACACACATCCTCCTGTGTGCTCAAGGCCAGATCTACATCAAGCGGGATACATCACAATGAAAGTGGAATGAAAGCGGTATATAAGAGGCACGAGCCACACAACTGCTTTATGGTGGTATTGAAGTGCACTGACAACTGTTGGGGCCCATTGACACCTACCACAGACCGCTTTCATAGTGCTATATCCTGCTTGGTGTAGATTAGACCATGGTCCCAATGAAAATCCCTCCCGCAAACCCTGGGCTTAATGCGTGTGTGTGTGTGTGTGTGTGTGTGTGCGTGTGCGTGTGCATGTGTGTTTAGGCCGCCCAGGGAGCTTCAGCTATTGGGCAGTATAAAAATGCAATCAATTGATCGGCAACTGATGTAACATGGCGTAGGTTTGCACCAAACCCACCTCAGGGAACGCAGGCGTTTCGCTCCCCATCTGGTTGTGCACTAAACAGCATCGCAGGAGGGCAAGGGGGGAGCTTTTGCTGCAGCAGGATGTCTCCCCAACTGGTATCGATTTCTTTGTGTGGGGGTGGGGGGAGGGGAAGTCCATTCTTCAAAATGTATTGTTCCATAAAATTAATTAGCAACATAATGAATAGTACAATACTAGTCAAATTGAGTGGTTCCAAAATCATAATTAACTTTCATCAGGTGACTCCCTTCCCTAGGGAGGAGGAGGGGGGGTGTTCATGCCTTGCGCTCTTTTGGCCCAGCTAAAGTGAGCGCGCCCCACAGTCCCCAGGCCTGCACCCGCCACCCGTCCCTTTAAAATCGGCACCCTATAAGGGAAGCAGACGCTATTGAGCTCTCATGCCTTGAAATATTTACAAGGGTTCTAATAATAATTTCCAAGGAAAGCTTTGAATTTCTTGGCATTTAATCCAGATTAAGGCTGAAATCCTATACATGGGTGTGTGTGTGTGTGTTTATGTCAAGGACTGCATTCCCAATGGGGGGGAGGTATTCCCTGTCTGCACACCCCCACCCCAACCTGCAGTGCGTATGGCTGGGGGCCCCATTATGCCTGGAGCGTGGGGTCTGGGATGGAGTCCATGGCTTGCAGGGAGGCCTTCCAGGAGGAACGGGGTTGGGCTGCTTTGGGGAGAGTGCACAAGGCAACGAGAGCAGGGGGGAGTTAAAGCTGCAGGAGCCCTGCCCTCTTTTGAATCTAGTCATTCTAGTATAGCTCCTGCAGCTTGAACTGTTGTGATGAACAGAGAATGTCACCAGGTGCTGCCTGCATACAAACAACACCTGCTGAAATCCCCTTTTCTATGCAACTGTTAAAGATACAGGAGCCCTGGTCCTCCTTTCCATAGGTAGGGTGACCGTATGAAAAGGAGGACAGGGCTCCTGTATCTTTAACAGTTGTACTGAAAAGGAAATTTCAGTAAGTGTCATTTGTATATATGGGGAAGGAAAGGAAAGGAAAGGAACCTCTCGTGCAAGCACTGAGTCATTACTGACTCTTGGAGGGACGCCAGCTTTCGCTGACGTTTTCTTGGCAGGCTTTATAGCGGGGTGGTTTGCCGTTGCCTTCCCTGGCCGTTATTACCTTTTCCCCAGCTAACTGGGTACTCATTTTACTGACCTCGGGAGGATGGAAGGCTGAGTCGACCTGAGCCGGCTGCCTGAGAACCAGCTTCCGCTGGGATCGAACTCAGGCCGTGGGGAGAGTTTCAGCTGCAGAAACTGCTGCTTTTCCGCTCTGCGCCACACGAGGCTTTGTATATATGGGGAACCTGGTGAAATTCCCTCTTCATCACAACAGTTAAAGCTGCAGGTGCCCTGCCCTCTTTTAAATCTGGTCACTCTAGTATACCTCCTGCACCTTTAACTGTTGTGATGAAGACAGAATTTCATCAGATTCTCCATATATACAAATGACACCTGCTGAAATTCCCTTCTATGCAACTGTTAAAGATACAGGAGCCCTGTCCTTCTTTTTATATGGTCACCCTACCATAGGGTCACCCTACGCCAGGCCCCAGGGCCCGTCAGGCAGCCCATTCAACTCGGTGGGACTGACTTCTGAGCAGACATGGGTTGCCCTGGGCTGTGAGGGTGTGCCTCCCCCACACCCACCCACCTTGCCGGCCCAATCAGGTATTTCAGTCTAACCAAGGAATACTTGGGACACAGTTTCCTAAGCATAATTTTTAACGGGATGAATTACATCATTATCAGATCCAGTAACAAAGCTCCAACCACCCAACTAAGAAGGGGATTCACACCAGGAGAACAGAGAGAGAGAGAGAGAGAGAGAGAGAGAGAGAGAGAGAGCATGGAGGATTGCAGCCTTAACATCTGCTCCGCTACATGGCTTCATTTCGGTGTGGTGAAATATGTGCCCCCACGTATTTATCACCACACCGAAATGAAGCCACGTAGTGGAGCAGATGTTAAGGCTGCAATCCTCCACGCTCTTGCAAGCAAGTCACCCTGAACCTGGTGGAACATGTGCGCAGGGAGCATGTGCCAGTGCCCCCACACCCACCCCACCCCACAGAGCGCACCTGTGCCCCCAAGATGACAGGTTAATGAATTCAGGCCCAGGGTTCTTGCACTATTTCGAGAAAATCCCCCCCCACACACACACACGCTTTGTAAACTCGGAATCACCACCACTGCCGAATCGCATTCTAATTTGAACTCCTGGAGGCTGAAGCGACTGGAATCTCCCGCCTCGTCCCACAACAAACGTGCGCAGAATATGCTCATTCTTGCAGGAGTCCATTTAAATGGCGCCTTCAATGTCAGCCATGAGCCTCGCGCCAAGAATTCCCACGGGCCCGCCCAAGACAGGCCAACATGGAACTGGGGAAGAAAACAGCCATTTTGCCACCCTTCTTCTTCCACCCACCCCTGCGCCCGCTTGAGGTACCCAAGGCTGCAAGTGCCCACGAGGCATCTGGGCCCAAGGCCCACTGGCCACGGGGGTGGGGGCGGAGAGGCTGAACGGCTGCTCCCCCCAGCACAGGCCGGCCTTTACCCTCCTCTAGCCTCCCCCCCCCATTTCCCCCTTCCATTCCTGGAACGAGGGGGGGGGAGGGGGCGCATTCAGGAGGGCCCCCCATTAAAGAAGCCCTTTAACATGGCAAGCTAAAGGCCAGCACAACCCACCCCACCCCGCCTACATGGCTCTCAGAGGCTAGAGGGAGGAAGGGGGTCTCTCCCAAGCAGGCCGGGCAGACATCACCCCTCACAGGCCCACACCTAAAGAGGGAGGGGAAGAAGGGCTTTTGCCGTGGCCCTCCCCCTGCTCAAATATGGAGCTCCAGCTGCAGCAGGCTCAGCTGACACACCCACCCACCCCCGGAAGCCTCACTGGAGCTGGCTGGCAGGCAGTAGCTTCCTTGTGGGTGCTTTATCTGCCAGTCTGTGAAAAGTTCAGAGAAAATAGGGCCATAAAACGCCTCCAAATAAATAAATGAAGGGATAAGTGGGGAGGGAGGGGCACCCAGCCCAATGCGCACACCCCCTCCCTCGGTCGAAGCCACATCCTGCCAGGCCTTTGGCTGGTGCTGAGCTCTCCGCAGCAGGACCGGAGGGCGGGTGGAGCTCTGGCCAGGCACCTCTGGCACGGCTGCACCCCCAGGCCCACCTGGAGGCGTCCCCCCAGCTGCCAGGGGTCCACCTGGGACTCCCCCACTCCATGCACGCATGGACACACCTCACCGCCACCAACCCCCGGGGAGCTCCGGGCCTGTCCCCAAAGTGTCCCTGTCCTGTGAGACTACTGGGGGAGGAGGGAGGAAAGCTCAGGTAGACGCCTGCATGGATCGGGGCAGGTGGAGAGCCAAGAAGCAGCCCTGCCTCCAGCCCCTACGGAGGAGCAGGGGGCTCTCCACCCGAGTGGGCCTGCCTTCCCCAACCCTTGCATTCCTGACCATTGGTCATGCTGGCTGGGCTTGAGGGGAGGTGAAGCCCAAAACATCTGGAGGGCACCAGGCCGGAGAAAGGAAAGGAGAGTCGACCGTCGCTGAAGCGGCACTCCCCTCGCCCAGACGTGAGCCACGCCTCATCCGGAAGCCCGTCATCTGCCGAGAGAGGCTGGCACCGCCGGCCGGACTGCCGCCTTCTGCCGTGGGAAATCACGGGGACGGAGACCCACGCTGGGCAGGCGAGACAGCGTGACACCGCCGGAGGAGTCTAATCCTGCCTCAGCGCTGCTGCTAAGCCTCGGGCCAGGAGCACATAAGCCCCGGCCAAGTCACACGGCGGCTGCGGGGACAAAGCCGGAACGCCCAGAGCATCTGGAGGCCGTAATCCACTTATGCGAAGCCACTAAGAGCACAATGTAAATAACACTCTGCAGGCCACGTGGGCCATGTCGTGGCAGGCGGCTCAGGGAGGATGCCGGCGTGCCTTGCAGGAAGGGGGAGATTTTCCTCTGCCCTCGAGGAGGCGGAAGTGCACTGGCCGGGGCGATGCCTTGCAGGCAAAGGACGCGGGGGATCCCTGCCAGGCAAAGCCGAGCCAAGTCACCTGCTCCAACTGAAAGGCTGCACACCCAAACCTGCACGCGGCTGAGAATCAAAGGCCACCTTGCCTCCCCTGCACGCCCCCGCCACGCTTCTCCCCACTGCCATAGCCCACGTCCACAACAACATCCCCTCCCCTCCCCCATCGATGCCGAGAAAGATGCCCACAGAAGACGCGGTTCTGATGTGCAGCTGCAGATCCCAGCTGAGCTGTTTTCTCTTGGGCTCAGTCCTCCCTCTGAAAAATGGGAACAGCATCATTGTCCTTCATGGGGCTGCTGCACGAATGCATGAAAAGGGAACTATGGCAGACGGACCATCGGGCACACCCTCCTGGATCGGGCCCTCTAGTGCAGCATCCTGTCTGTACAGCGGCCAAGCAGGACACGAACGATGGCCATTTCTCCCTCTGTCTTGTGTTCCCTGACAACTGGCCCCGAGAGGCACACGCCAGCTTCTGAGGCTGGGGAGCGTCTATCACCCTCTTGACTAGGAACCTCTGACATCAGTGTTCTCCTCCTCGGAAGGTGTCCTGAGCACCGCAGGGCCAGCATTCACAGACAGAGTGACATGCACGCAGACATACACGCACCTGTTGCAGGAGGGGATGGCCCTGCTGGAATGATGCCTCACCGGCCCCTTCCACCTCCCACGTCCTCCCTGACCTCCCCCATCTGCAGACGTGGCAACAGCCCTCTTCCGGTGTCTGGGCAGCATGAAGACAGGGTGTTCCTGATGATGGAGGTCTGGGTGGCAGAGGCTGGGCCTGAGCTCAGCTGGACGCCGTTGCCACCTCCTGCACGGCGAGAGCCCCCTGGTTGCACTGGGCCGTGGAGCCCACAAGGCAAATACCGCTCCAGCCTCTGCGGAGACACCCCCCCCCGCCCCCGTGGGCATGGAGTCCGTGTCCCTGCCGGCCGGCCTGCCAACCAGGCAGTCTGCCAGAACGCCTGAAGGTGGTGGACGGCGCCTGTAACACGCAGCAGGAGGAAACACGCTGCAGGGATCACCTGGCTGTGGTTAAACTGGCAGGTTTTAGGCAACCTGATTTAAAACACTATTATGGTCTCTACGCTTTCAAGTTGTCTAATTTGAATTCAGATTAGTGATTAGCATAATAGTGTTAATTCCAGATACCAGCACACACCACTGATTTGATATTAATTTGCTGCGGCCTATGAATTTTTTATGCATTTTCAGGGTTTTGTGTCCCCCCTCCCTATTTTTAATTGCTACGACACAGAAGAGCATTGGGGGGAGGGTGCAGTACAGGACGCCGGAGGATGCAGGAGCGGCAGCCCTGCTCTGAACAGGGTCCAGCCAGGCAGGATCACCCGGCTCCAGGGGAGGGGACCGCTTGGCCGGGGGGGCTCTATGGCCTCCAGAGACTGGATTAAGGGGCTGATCATCCTCAGGGCCATCACAAGCCCTTCCCAGGGCAACATGCCTGGATTTTTCAGCAGGGATCTATGAGCCAGATTGCTGTGAGAGGTCACTGCTGATCCTCAACGTTCTCTGGGCCCCCAGCCTCAGGGGGCCCCTCCTTAAGCAAGAGCACTATGTCGGAAAAGGTGCTCAGCGACCCGGGAAGCCAGGATGGTATTTGTCCTGTGGGCTGAGCAGGAGAGAAACCCCCACCCCCACCCCATCTCTCTCTTGAGACACCCGAAGGAAAGCGCGCCTTGAAGGAGAGACAGATGGAAGCGGAGAAGCCCTCCTGCAGGGGAGGCCTGGGTCTCCGGGGTCTCCCAGGTCTTCCTTTGCAGCTGCCTGAGCAGCTGCAAACATGTGACGTTTCCAGAAATTCTGGTGCCTGGGGGTGGGGGGTGTCAGGGGAGCTATTGGTGGTGTTTCTTTCCAGGAAGAGAACTGAAATGGGGAAGGAAATCAGAATAAGTGCTATATTTACTTTCTAATCAACCCTAATCCTAAACCACTGCTTTGTAAAATGCATCATTTATAACTTAGCATAAAATGTTGTACTATTTGGCGTATTTGTGAAATACGCAGAGCAATCCCATGCATGCTTACTCAGAGATTAAGGCCCACTCTGTTTTGCGGTGCTTACGCCTACGCAGGCATGCCTTCGACGGCAGCCTCCGCGTGCAACGCTATGCGTGTCTACGCTTCTGGGTGAAACGGGCTTTAGTTACTCCCAGGGAAGCGCCTGGACAGCCACAGCCATGGAAGGGGTTTGCCAACGGTGGGCTCGCCCAGGTGAGGAGGGGAGGCCCATGCGCAGATCGGCTCCGTTGGGGTAAAGACCCATGTTGAATTGCAGCCGCCAACGCCGGCAAGGCGCAGAGCCAGGGCTCGGGAAAGACAGGCGGCACGGAGGACCGAGGCTGGGGAAATGGGCTTTCCTTCTGCAACTTCCTGTGAAGGGAAGGAAGCAGGTTCCAGACCTGGGCAGGGTCTACAGGCAGGGACTGTTAGGGAACTAATGGTCTCCTGTGGGGTTTGGGGGAGGGAGTCCCACTCACTCCTGGAAGGACAGGCTGCAGCAGCGTCTGGTGGGCTGTGGCATGTACCACCCGGTGCCACAGGCCCCACGGACGCCTTTTCTGCTCTTGGGGCAAGACAGGGAGAAGCACGGGAGGGAATTCTGCTGGAGCGCCAGAAGGAGGAGCGCAGGCAAGCCCTGGCAACCGTGGTGGAGTGTGTCCAACTGACAGCCGCTAACGACTCAGGACCTGGTGGAGGCCCTGGCTCCATCTTGCTCAGCAACCTGCTTCCTCCTGCGGGCGGACGCCCAAGGGGGATTCCCGAGCAGGCCATGATCCCTCCCACCCTCTCTCCTTCGAATACATTTCCCTGACGAGCAAAGGCAGCTCTTCTCCTCTTCCGTCTTGTGATCCA
Organism: Elgaria multicarinata webbii; assembly: GCF_023053635.1. NCBI lineage: Eukaryota > Metazoa > Chordata > Lepidosauria > Squamata > Anguidae > Elgaria > Elgaria multicarinata. The sequence continues at coordinate 184,186,248 of NC_086172.1, read as the reverse complement.
GGAGGAGGCTGGCAGGTCAAGAGCGCCACCAGCGGAAAGCGCCACTGACAACGCTGCAGGGACCGCGCACCCTCCACAGCGGAAAAGAGCGGATTGGGTCAGGTTTCTAAATGGAGCCACAAATGCAACAGGAATTACAAAGTTGTTCTGAAACCATCCAAATGGAGATGATGTGAAAATCGGCCCAAATTCAGTTTGCTCTTTGAGAATCTGAATGAAAATTGTGCAATAAAACTCCTTCTCAAATTCAATTAGACTTTCAAGTTCAATGGTTGATAAAATGTGGGCTACCATTGCACGGAAGCAAGACCCAGTGAACGCTGGGAGGCCTGCTCCCACGTAGGCTTGCCTGGGTTGGCACTGCCAGGCAAGCATCTTAAGCACAGAACTGCCAAATCCAGTAGTATGATGTCCCCAGGTGGGCGGATCGCTGCTGCTTCTCCCTAAAGCCCCAAACCAGGCAACGTCCACCCTTCGGGAAATCTCTTAGTCAGCGCCAGACGACTGCAAGGCCCAGGTGGATCTTGCCACCTGCACCAAGCCTCCAGCTCTAACGCGTAATGCTTCCACGCAAGCGCCAACACCCCGGAAACTCACAATGGGCCCATTCAGACAACACTTCAGGCACTGGGGTGAGCGAAACTATGGTTCTCTGGGGGTCAGCACTAACCACAAGCCGTGGCTTTAAGACACGGTTAGAGCCGCTAACCCTGCTGCAGACAGTCTGACCGGGGTTAGAAAGTGAGCAGGGTTTAGCCAAATTCACGGCACCAGACGCCCAAAACCGTGCTGCTTAACTAGTGGGGCTTAAGGCGTCGTCTGAACAGGCCCCATTTCAGAAGTTCCAATAAGTCAGAAATACGCGCTGCCAACACAGATCGGCAGCTGTACCCCAAATGACTGAGAAGTGGGCATTCCGGACGTTTGGCTGCTCCGCTTCTAGGCTTTGCCTTTTAGGGCCGCAACGGTGGCGATGGGTTGTGCGTCCTGCTGTTTCCAAAAGGGAACCGGCTGCTCCCACCCAGAGAGGGGAGGGGAGGTCGGTCACCACTCACTGCTCAGGCTGCAATATGGGGGCCCAAACATACCCGACGGGGGCAGCCCAGGCGCCTGCCTCATTTGCCATATGTGCCTGGGGTGTGTGTGTGTGTGTGTGTGTGCGTGCGTGCATGTGCGCATGCATTTACAATCCCGGGGGGACGGACACCCAGGTGAGGGGAACTCATCACCTCCTCTGTTTGCCTCCTAGCGCTCTGTCAGCCCCCCATTCCTCCCAGCTACACAGCTCCGAGACTAGGAGGAAGCCAGCAAGGGAACAGGGGCTGTGGGAGGGGAGGGGCTTTAGCCCCCTTCACCCATGGCCAACTTTTGTGGGGGGGGAACAGCCCCCCTCTGCTATATACGTGAACAAACATCTCATGTCCCACGTGCCCCTCGGTAGGAGGGGTGCATTCCCAGAAGGACCAATGGTGGCCCTTCCCCTGCCCCTGGCCCAAGTGCTGCTGGGCCCAATGATTCTGTTTCCTGACTTGGAGCTGAGCAGAAGCAGGGAAGAGCAGCTGGCCCAGGTCAAGTAGAAGCTACAAAAGTAAGCCATTTCCCAGAGAGCGAGCGAACAGAGAGCGAGCGAACAGGAGTTTGACAGGGGGAGTTCGGCAGGGGAGGCCAAGGGGGAGGCCTCTAAGAAAAAAAAAGAGGGGGAGGGGAAACAAAGAAAAACATAAAGAGAAACCCACCCACCCCACAAAACCAAAAAAAAAAAACCAAAAGATCTTACTTTCCCTTAAGACATACTCATATAGTTGTGTATCTTCAGAGAGGACAGGACAAAGTAAAGGCAATTCCACTATAATCAGAAAGGAAAAAACAAAGCAGAAATCGACAATATGGATGGAAAGGAGCCCCTAGACGTGGTGACCTGCAAAGGGTGTGCAATGTTCGTGTTTCTGCCTGAGCTCCACATGGCGTATACCTGCAACAAGTGCAAGCTGGTGGCACTTTTGGAAGAAAAAGTGAGAGGACTTGAGCGGTGAGTGTCCACCCTCCAAAGGATAAGAGAAGACGAGGAGTTCTTAGACCAAACGGTGGAACTGCAACAGCAACAAGAAGCACACGAGATTGAAGAGCAACAGCCAGCTGAAGCAGAAGTGGAGTATGCTGAGGGGACGGAAGCCAATGAAGAGGAAACTCTCTGGAAAAGAGTGACAGTTAGGAGCAGAAGAACTAGAAGGCATTCTGCTCCGGTGGAACCATTAGAGTTAAGCAACTGCTTTCAGCTTCTGGAGGATGAGTCTGAAGGACAGTTTGCAGAGGAAGAAGTACAGGAGACACTGTGCAACAGTGAACAAGAGGCAGAAGGTAGGTCAACCAAGAAGAAGAGAAGAGGAGTCATTGTGGGAGACTCCCTGCTGCATGGGATTGAAACCCAAGTATGTTGTGAAGACCCATGGACTCGCCAGGTGTGCTGTTTCCCTGGAGCACAGATTAGAGATGTGACTGAAGGGTTACCGAAACTCATAAAGTCCACGGACACATACCCCTTTCTTCTCATCCATGTGGGAACAAATGATGTCACCAAGCAGAGCTACGAAGAAATCATTTCAGACTATGAAGCTCTGGGAAGGAAACTGAAGAACTTTGGGGCCCAGGTAGTTTTCTCATCCATCCTCCCGCTCCTTGGAAGAGGATTAGAAAGGGAAAGAAAAATACTCCGGATGAATGACTGGCTACGAAGGTGGTGCCGACGTGAGAATTTTGGATTCTGGGACCACGGGCTACGCTACTTGGAACATGGACTGCTGGCAAGGGATGGGTTGCACCTCACAAGGGCTGGAAAGAATGTGTTCGGCCACAGCATGAAGAACTTGATCAGGAGGGCTTTAAACTGAATCTTACGGGGGCGGGAGACGTAAACCTCGAGGCAACAATGGATGAAGGCCAAGGCACCACAGTACAGAGAACAGCTCCAATAGTGCCCCAAAATAGTGTCCGCAACAATGTAGGAAGAAAGCCAGACTATAAAACACATGGTCTTCGATGTCTATATACTAATGCCCAGAGCATGGGAAACAAACAGAACGAACTTGAACTCTTATTACATGAAGGCAAATACGACTTGCTAGGTATAACTGAAACTTGGTGGGATGACTCCCATGACTGGAATATAGCAATTGAAGGATATAACTTGTTCAAAAAGAACAGAAGAAATAGAAAGGGAGGTGGAGTTGCACTATGTGTTAAAAATACCTATCCCTGCACAGAAATACAGGCGGATCAGACTGGGAGCCCCATCGAGAGAATCTGGATTAAAATAAATGGGGCAAGGAATAAAAAGAACAGGATAATTGGAGTCTACTACCGACCACCCAATCAAGGAGAAGACGAGGATGAAACTTTTGAGAAACAAATTGCCAGTGTTTCAAGGAAGTGTGATGTAGTAGTGATGGGGGACTTCAATTACCCTGATATCTGTTGGGAGACCAAGGGCCTTGCTAGACCTACCAGGTGTTCCGTCGTTGAGGAGCGGTGAAAGCGGATTTTCCCGTTCAGCCGTGACGCCTCATGATCCACACCTGCCTTCGATTTGTGGCGGAAGTTTGCGCCGGTTGTGCTGCTGCCGCCGCGAGCACGGTTGCACAGCCACACCGGCCTGATTACCGCGGCTTTTTTTTCCGCTCGCTGCACGGTTTGCGCACGTCCGAAAGACCGCAAACTTGCGCAGCCGTCAGCGATGCCGCCGCTGGCCCTGGCGGCGGCAGCGGCGGCAGTGCCAGTGCCAGCTGAAGTGCTGCTGGTGCTGTTGAGGGTCAACATTGATGCGCTCACTTCCTGATGGGGGTCGTGACGGGTGTCATATGACCCGAGGTCAATCGTCTGCATGGCCACTCTGTGCCTACATCTCCCATCATGCCTCTGAGGTGTCGGCGGCGATGATCGCCTCTGTGCCCTCTGCCCCATCCCAAGGAGCCAACCCACATCTGGCCGTAGCCATGGCAGCAGCCCACAAACAGCTCTGCCCTCTGCCAGCCTGGTACCCACACTAACAGGCAGCGTACAGCACCGCCATTATGCGGCCACGGTAGCTGCCCACCGCAAGGAGTCACCAGCCACTTTTCCGGTCCTCCGGTCCTGCGCAAACTGTCACTGGGGAAATAAAAAAAAACCCACTAGAACAGGCGCACATCCCCCACCCATCCCCCACACACCCCAGCAGCACACTAGCCACTTTTCCATTCCTCCGTTCCTGCGCAAACTGTCACTGGGGGAGTAAAAAAAAAAAGCCGCTCCGCCGCGCTGCCCCAGCTGGCGGACTGCGCGCAAATGGCGGAGGCGGCTTGACCGAAGCCGCTGACCACTCCCCCTTAGCACGCCTTTTCCTGCCCAGTGTGGACCGCAGTGACCTCACATCCTCCCACACGTACTCCGAATTACCGTGGGACGGCAGGAAAAGGCGCCCTAAAACTCACTTTTTTAAAGTCGGGAGAAAGAGGCTTCACCGCAGGATAACGGCGGATCCTCATGAACGTCATCTGGAAGCCTCGACGTGACTGCGGAAGGTAACGTGCGCTAGAGCCTCGTCTAGTAACGCCCCAATACTGCCAAAAGTGGCCCTTCCAAGAAATTCCTGACATGTGTGGGTGATAACTTTCTCCTACAGAAAGTGGAGGAAGGAACTACAGGATCGGCAATCCTTGACTTGATATTGACCAATAGGGATGACTTAGTGGATAAAGTGGCAGTTACAGGAACTCTGGGGGAAAGTGACCACATCATACTTGAATTCTTGATAATGAAGGAGACAAAAGTTGAGTGTAGCCATACACGTACTCTGGATTTTAGGAAAGCTGATTTTAATAAACTCAGAACTATGATAAGTAAGGTCCCATGGCAAATGAGCCTAATGAGAAAAGGAGTGCAGGATGAGTGGGAGTATTTAAAAAAGGAAATTTTAAAGGCACAGTTACAAACAATTCCAACAAGGAGAAAAGATAGAAGACAACAGAGGAAACCAATGTGGCTCCACAAAAAGCTTAGAGATGACCTGAAAACAAAAGAGGATACATATAGGAAGTGGAAGGAAGGCCAGGCTACAAAAAAAGAGTACAGACAAGTGGCGCAGAAGTGCCGAAATGGCGTCAGGAAGGCTAAAGCTCAGAATGAGCTGAGATTATCGAGGGATGCTAAAAGCAATAAAAAGGCTTTCTTCAGATACGTGAGTAGTAAAAGACAGAGGAAAGAAATGGTGGTTCAACTGCTTAATGAGGATGGCAAATTGATAACAGATGACAAAGAAAAGGCTGAAGTGCTCAATTCCTATTTTGCCTAGTCTTCTCCCAAAAGCGGGTCTATGACCCCCCTGGAAAAAGTGAAGCAGAAGTTGAGGGGGCAGGATTGCAGTTTGAGATTGATAAACAAATGGTCAAAGAACACCTAATTTCCTTGAATGAGTTCAAATCTCCAGGGCCCGATGAACTGCATCCTAGAGTAATGAAGGAGCTAGCGGAAGAACTCTCAGAACCTTTGTCTATTATCGTTGCAAAATCATGGAAGACGGTTGAGGTGCCGGACGACTGGAAGAGGGCTAACGTTGTCCCTATCTTCAAAAAGGGCAAAAAGGAGGAGCCTGGGAACAACAGACCAGTCAGTCTGACATCCATCCCTGGGAAAATTCTGGAGCAGATTATAAAGAAGTCAATCTGTAAACACCTTGAAATCAATGCGGTGATCACTAGAAGCCAACATGGATTTGTCAAGAACAAGTCCTGTCAGACAAATTTGATCTCATTTTTTGATAAGGTAACCTCCCTTGTGGACCGTGGGAACGCTGTGGACGTCATATATCTTGACTTCAGAAAAGCTTTTGACAAAATACCACATGACATTCTGATTGACAAACTAGCTAAAAGTGGGCTAGATGGAACAACTATTAGGTGGATTCACAGTTGGCTACAGAATCGGACACAAAGAGTACTTATCAATGGAACCTTCTCAAACTGGGGAGAGGCAACGAGTGGGGTACTGCAGGGCTCAGTCCTGGGCCCAGTGCTCTTCAACATTTTTATTAATGATTTGGATGAGGAGGTGCAGGGAACGCTGATCAAATTTGCAGATGACACCAAATTGGGTGGGATAGCTAATACCCTGGAAGACAGAAACAAACTTCAAAGTGATCTTGATAGGCTGGAGTGCTGGGCTGAAAACAACAGGATGAAATTTAATAGGGATAAATGCCAAGTTCTACATTTAGGAAATAGAAACCAAAGGCACAGTTACAAGATGGGGGATACTTGGCTCAGCAATACTACAAACGAGAAGGATCTTGGGATTGTTGTAGATTGCAAGCTGAATATGCAACAGTGCGATGTGGCTGCAAGAAAGTCAAAAGCTATTTTGGGCTGCATTAATAGAAGTATAGCTTCCAAATCACGTGAGGTACTGGTTCCTCTCTATTCGGCCCTGGTTAGGCCTCATCTAGAGTATTGCGTCCAGTTCTGGGCTCCACAATTCAAGAAGGACGCAGACAAGCTGGAGCGTGTTCAGTGGAGGGCAACCAGGATGATCAGGGGTCTGCAAACAAAGCCCTATGAGGAGAGACTGAAAGAACTGGGCATATTTAGCCTGGAGAAGAGAAGATTGAGAGCTCTCTTCAAATACTTAAAAGGTTGTCACACAGAGGAGGGCCAGGATCTCTTCTCGATCCTCCCAGAGTGCAGGACACGAAATAATGGACTCAAGTTAAAGGAAGCCAGATTCCAGCTGGACATCAGGAAAAACTTCCTGACTGTTAGAGCAGTGCGACAATGGAATCAGTTACCTAGGGAGGTTGTGGGTTCTCCCACACTAGAGGCCTTCAAGAGGCAGCTGGACAACCATCTGTCGGGGATGCTTTAGGGTGGATTCCTGCATTGAGCAGGGGGTTGGACTCGATGGCCTTGTAGGCCCCTTCCAACTCTGCTATTCTATGATTCTATGATTCTATGACACGGAACACCCTATAGGAACACAAGCACCAAGAACCGGGAGGCGGGGCAGAGGCCAGCAGAGCTGGAAGGGAGGCCAGCTGATCCTGGATGCCCAAAGCACAGCTTCCCAGCTGGGATGGACATCGCCTACAAGGGAACGAGGCTCCTCAGCGGGTGGGAAAAGGCCAGGTGCTGTGGCTGGCCAGGTGCTGCTGTGGAAGGCACGGCCTGTGGAGGAGCACGCAGGGAAGGAGCCTCAGCCTTTCGGAACAAGGGCAGCGAAAGGGGTACCAGAGCCGTGGAGCTGCCGCAGGAAGGCCTCTCCACAGGGGGCCTCCTTTGCCTCCTCACAAGGTGTCCCCTGCAAAGCCACCTGGCCAGGAAGACTCATCTCCTGTGGCATGGGGACGGGGGCATTTCCAGCAAGGAAGAAGCTGGCCAGCCTCCTGGGAACTGGAGGTCTACCCAGCAGCCTGGAGGCTTCTCCGGTGGAATTCTCAGCCCCCTTGCTGACCTCCTCATGTCCATACCATTCTCCCACCGCAGCCCCCCAGCCCTCATGGCTCTCTGGGGCAGGCCTCACTGCCCACCCTGACCCACACCCAGGAAGCTGGGTGATGGAAAGTCCCCTGGCCCCCCAGGGTTAGTGCTGGCGCCCCGGGAGCAGCTGGCTGAAGCTCTGCCTCACGGCCTTGGTCTCGGCTGTTGGCTTCGGTGTCTTTTCAAGCTCTTGTCCATTCTGGTTGCAGAAATGTGTTTTCAGCTAATTAGAAGGAGAAGGAGAAAGAAGCAAACTATTTCGTGTGCAAAGGTCACAGTTTCCTGAGTCCATATAATCATCATTTTTCAAGGAATGACTCAAGATTTCTCACATTAGAGTGTGGAGAATTTCTGAACAAGAACACTGCAGAGTCAGTAAAAAGGAGCCACCATTAGCAACTGCATTTGGCCACCTGCCTGGCGCATGGAAACAGCATGTAAATCAGGTTCATTGCACACACCCAGAATCTGTGTCCCGGTAATTGTTCGAATCGTAAGAGTAGGCACGACGGATCAGTCCACAGGCCGCTCTAGTCCGGCACCCTATTATCACAAATGGCCAACTGGATCCCCCTAATAGGAAGCCCACAAGCAGGATAGGAATGAAACACACACACACACACACACACACAGAGAGAGAGAGAGAGAGAGAGAGAGAGAGAGAGAGAGAGAGAGAGAGAGAGAGAGAGAGGGATGGGTGAACAAGCTCTCACTGCTCCTGTCCTGCGCGATGCCTGTTTGCATTTGCAATTGTTGCTCGTTTTGCACAAATGGGAGATTTGTGCAAAGCAAGCAGCGATCAAATGGACTTGATGGCCTTGTGGGCCCCTTCCAACTCTACTGTTCTATGATTCTATGAAATGGGATATTTGCACAAATCTCTCAAAATTTCCTAATTTAAACAAAATTTCCTCCATAGTCTAAAGTGGGGATGATTCAGCCTACTGGGGGAATTTGCACAAACTATGAAATTGGCGCAAATTGTACTGGGAATTGTACTTACACTTCTACACCGCCCAGTAGCTGAAGCCAGGCCAAAAGTGTTGGAGGGCAAAGGGGGGAGGGGGAGGTGCAAATCCTTTGTGTAAGTCCCCCCTCCTCACTTGTGCTAGAAACGAATGTGCTCCTTTTGGTTCTTTAAAAGCAGAGAGATATTTGCGGCATTTTTCACTAAAGAACTCTCCGCCCTTAATCCAACCTGTTCTGGGATGATACAGACCAGCTCAGCACTTCTGCCTTCAGGAAAAGGGATTGGGATCTCTGGCAGGCACAGAGTTCTTATCCTCATCAGGAATGTTCAGTGAGAACGATGGAAAATAATAAGGGCATATAAAAAGGACAGGCGCTGCTGTGGAAACAATTTTTGCAGGAGCCAAGAATGGTAAATGATTTATGTGCACTTATTTTAATTTATTTTTTGGGCTGTGTTCAATTCATCCTGGGGACATGAAAAATTAATCAAGCAAACATTGAAAAGCTCTAATAAACTCATCTGAGGGGTACATGACCACATCCACCGCTGGCGTGGGGCTTCTCAGCCACCAGCACCGAAGGGGTGGCGTCATGTGACATGGGCCGGTTTCTTGCAGCAGATCAGATGCCTCTGAGAAGCGAGGAGGAGGTTTTTATTTGCTGCTGTGTAGCTCGTACTATATGGCAACGTTCGGTGTTTTCTAGTAATCACCATGGTATTATTCATTTTGGGAGCTATCTGTGGAATAAAAAATATGAAATAAAACTGACACCAAGTGAAGATCCTTGGGCTTGCTATCACTGATCTCGTAAATCGCCCAGAGTTCAGATTCTCAATTTCCACATCTCATCAGTTCATCCAACTCCTTCTTCTTGTATTGCGGCTCCTGTGCTACGAGTTGCTTTAGGCACATTTCATGGGAGCAAGGAGATGGAAATGATGATGATGGCGGAGAACAATATTCTACCGAAATCTGCAGCAGGGGCAGGGCGGCCCTCCCTCCGTGGCCCTGCGTGCAAAAGGGTTCCAGCCCTGTCAACCCCAGGTGCATCGGGCAAAGGCCCTTCTCTTTTGGAGAACTTGAAGAACCGCTGCCAGTGCATGTGCAGAATCCTGAGCTAGATGGACCAACAGTCTGGAAGTTTTTCCTGATGTCCAGCCAGAATCTGGCTTCCTTTAACTTGAGCCCATTATTCCGTGTCCTGCACTCTGGGAGGATGGAGAAGAGATCCTGGCCCTCCTCTGTGGGACAACCTTTTAAGTATTTGAAGAGTGCTCTCATGTCTCCCCTCAATCTTCTCTTCTCCAGGTTAAACATGCCCAGTTCTTTCAGTCTCTCTTCAAAGGGCTTTGTTTCCAGACCCCTGATCATCCTGGTTGCCCTCCTCTGAACACGCTCCAGCTTGTCTGCGTCCTTCTTGAATTGTGGTGCCCAGAAATGGACAATTCCAAGATCCTTCTCGCTTGTAGTATTGCTAAACCAAGTGTCCCCTATCTTGTAACTGTACATTTGGTTTATTTTTCCTAGGTGTAGAACTTGGCATTTATCCCAATTAAATTTCATTCTGTTGTTTTCAGCACAGTGCTCCCGCCTTAGAGATGTGAAGGCCCTGGAAAAAAATGTTTTCAGGGAAGAAACGTTTCCCCCTACCTCCTTTTTTCAGAAACCTTTTGTTTTGTTTTTTTCTGAAAAATTGGGGGGGAATAAAAAAATGGAATGTTTTATTTTAGCATGATGAATAAAATGTTTAAGACAACATATTCAGATATTTACTTCTCCAACTGATTTCTAAAAACTATGTACAGTATCAGGTTATTACAATTTCTGTGTACCTAGGTTGCAAACTGAGACTACGACTCTCAAATGCAAGAGCAAGGTGAATTTCTGCCTCTAGGGGGCAGCACTGCCACTGAAGCAGAGACTGGAACTGATACCTATAGCTAAGAAAATGAGTCTGATTAAATTTCATGCATACTCCTTGACTCTTGGATCCTCCTTTTTCTCAGTTCTTTTATGGGAAAGTGTGCTCCATGTCTGCTTGACACTGTGGAGGACTGGCGGAGGCATAATTTTCTTCGTTACTAATGCCAATGGTTTCTTCTGTTTGTTTGTTTTTTAAATTGTTTGTTGCCTGCTCCTCATAAACTGGCAAAACCAAAGAGGTTGCTTACAGATCAGGAGCTTTTAGCTCCATTTGTTACAAAAAGAAAGTAAAAAAAAATTAAAAGTAAATTTAATTTGTAATAATTGCTTGAATACACCATACTTTTAATATCCAAAAAGTAGTAATTTAATGCCAAACCAACTTGTACATAATTATATTTTAAGTTCCTAAAGTAAGAAAGTGACTTTCAATCTGTAAAAAATGCTAATATTGCGTTTTTCTCATTCTTTTCCGTTTTCCCCCCATGGCTTCAAAATTTCCGGAAATTTTAGATATCTAATCAAGATCCCTTTGAAGTTTGCTTCTGTCTTTCAGGGTATTAGCTATCTCACCCAATTTTGTATCATCTGCAGATTTAATAAGCCATTCCCTGCACCTCCTCATCCAAGTCATTAATACAAATATTAATCTGTGGTACCCCACTCGTTGCCTCTCCCCAGTTTGAGAAGGTTCCATTGATAAGTACTCTTTGGGCCTTGCTAGACCAGGCCGGCTGAGCCAGCCTGGATGCGGGGCTACGGCGTGCTAAATTTAACGCGCGCTGCCCAGCCTCCTAGACGGCCGACGTGCAGGGACGACAGAAGCCCTGCAGCGTCAGCCATTTTTTTTTTTTTTTTTAAAGGGGCCAAGTGGGGCCCGAAGCCGCCGGAGAAGGTAAGGGTTTTTTTTACTTAAGCCCCCCCATCCGCCCTCCCTCGCCATCCCCCTCCGCCCCCCCTCGCCGTCCCCGTCGTCGCCCTCCGCCATCCCCTCGCCGTCTCCCGTGTGTCACCCTCCACCATCTGCCTCTCCTGCCGGTCCGGCCTTCCCTCCCCCATCTCCCCCCCGGGATCAAACCCCCCCTGGCGCGATGGGCACAGCGCTCGTATGAGCGCTGTGCCAAGTCCGTGGCTTTTCGCGGCTACTCGCGAGTAAGCGAGTGGCTGCAAAAACCCACGGACCTTCCTAGACGTTCCGCAGCCCCGGCCTCAGGCCGGGGCTGCGAAAAAGGCGCGCCATAATCGACTTCGCTTATGGCGCGTTAGAGGAGGCCTGGGCCCGGATTCCCCTGTGCGTCATCTGGATGCACAGCAGGGAAACCGGGTCTCAAAGCGCGCTAAGGCCTCGTCTAGCAACGCCCTTCGAGTCCAATCCTGTAGCCAACTGTGGATCCACCTAATAGTTCCTCCATCTAGCCCACTTTTAGCTAGTTTGTTAATCAGAATACCATGGGCACTTGGTCAAAAGCTGGTCCAAGTGGCGAGGCGGGTAAGAAATAAATTATTATTATTATTATTATTATTATTATTATTATTATTATTATTATTATTATTATTAAAAAGATATATTATGTCCACAGCTTTCCCACAGTCCACAAGGGACGTTTCCCAATCAAAAAATGAGATCAAATTAGTCTGACAAGATTTGTTCTTGACAAATCCATGCTGGCTTCTAGTAATCACTGCATTGTTTTCAAGGTGCTTACAGGCGGACTTCTTCGTAATCTGTTCCCAAAATTTCCCAGGGATGGATCTCAGACTGACTAGTCTGTTGTTCCCAGGCTCCTTCTTTTTGCCCTTTTTGAAGAAATGGACAACTTTAGCTCTCCTCCAGTCGGCCGGCACCTCCATGATTTTGCAAAGATAATAGACAGCGGTTCTGAGAGTTCTTCTGCCAGCTCCTTTATTACTCTAGGATGCAGTTCATCAGGCCCTGGAGATTTAAACTTGTTCAAAGAAAGTAGGTGTTCCTAAGAAATTAGATGTTCCGCTTCATAAGGTGGAGAGGCTTCAGAAGAGGGCAACAAGGATGATCAGGGATCCAGAAACAAGGGTCTTCCATAAACACCTGCCTGGACCCTAAGATCATTATTAGGGGTCCTTCTCTGTGAGCTCCTGCCAAAGGAAGTGAGGTGGTTGTCTACCAGGAAGAGGGCCTTTTCAGTTGTGGCACCCTGGCTGTGGAATAAGTGCCCTGCAGAGGTTTGCCTGGGCACCTACTTTGTGCTCTTTCCAGCACCAGGTGAAAACCTTTTTATCTTCCCAGGCATTTTAACATTTTAGCACCTTAGCCTTTAAGCTCTGTTTTAAATTTGCTGTTGTACTTTAAAACTCTGCATTGCTGCTAAGTTTTATTCTGGTTGTACTTTCATACTGTAGTTTTAAACTTTTATATTTTAAATTGTATTTTAAGATGAATTTTGTGGCTTTAATTTTTGTGAACTGCCCAGAGAGCCTTGGCTATTGGGCAATATAAAATGTAATAGATAGATAGATAGATAGATAGATAGATAGATAGGCAAATATCGCTCTCACTAGGAGAACACCTGAATCACTTTCCCAGGTTCAATCCCAGCACCATCTCCAGGCAGGGATGGGAGGGGACCCTTTCTGAGACCCCCACCCCCACCACCCCCCGCAGCCCCTGCTGCCAGGGCCAACCGTGTTGGGCTAGGTGGACCAAGGGGAGGGGGCTCTGAGTCCGTCTAGGGGCCCTTCGATGTTCCTAGCGCAGCTGCCCAAACGGGAGGCCTCCATCCCCCATTCTCTGCCGGAAATGCCAACGCCTCCCCCCAACAGACCCGAATGATGCAAAGAAGCAAAGCCCAGGAGGCGTTTCCAATCTCACCAACTGGAAAAAAGCAAAACAACGTTGCTGGGCTGGGGGTGGGGGGAGGATGAGGAGCAGGGCAGAAGATCATGCAGAGATACAAACTGTCTGGGGAAAACTCGGCTCAAGCCGCCTGGAGCCCATTTTGACAACATGGTCACCCAACTTTCAAAACAGGTTAAAGGGGGGAAATACAAATGTAAACTCAGACTCTGTAGAAGATGGAAGTCAAGCAGAGAAAGGAAAAAGAAACGAGGTGGGGTTTGTTTGTTTGTTAAAAGCATTACCAATTCCAGGCAGAAGGGAGACACTCCCAAGCCAAGGACAAAGAGAGCAGAACGAGAACCAAAGGCAGGCAAGGAGGCACCTCTGAGAAGGGCAGTGGAGCCCCGGGGGGGGGGGGGAGGGCAGGGGAGTCCCTGCTTCATGTGTGCAGGACTTCCCAGGCCGAGCCTCTGCACACAGCATCTCCACTTCAAAGCATCTCTAGGAGCGACAGGGCTGGGAAAGCCCCCACCCAGACACCCTCGCCCGCCTCTGGAGAGCTGCTGGGAAGGAGCTTCATATGCCCAAGGGAGACCCGTGGGGTGGGATTCAACAGGAGGGTAGAAACAGGGCAGCCGCCCCATCCCTCTCCCCAGAAACGTCTCATGGAACCTCCCCAGTTGGGCCGAGGGGAGGCGCCGTGCAAGGACTTCCCTCCTTGGCCTGCCATCACGGGGCCGGGGGCCGCTGCCCACCTGAGGTCCCTCCATGCTCCCCAGTGTTAAACCTGGGGGGGGGGACTCAAGGGTGCCTGCGTCTCCGTGGCAGCATGCATCTCCTCTACCCCGCCAAAACCCAGGCAGAGAGCAAGCTACGCATGGCCTGGACCCCGGTGGAGAAGACAATGACCGTCACAGGACTTTAATCTCATATTCAATTACATTTTCCAACAAATTATTATTAGATTCATTTTAATTAATCCCAGAACCCTGAAGGACTTTATCTCCTCTTGTGCTTTTTCAAAGAGGCAGATCAAGCATCTTCACTGAGAAACGAAAAAGAGCTTTAAAATAAGCTCCCTTTTTTAACGAAACCTGGAAGGAGCCTCCTTTGGGCTGCAAAAAGTGCTCCCCTCCCCAGCAAAGTGTGAATCACGGCCACCGGCCCCAGCCTCTCCCAGCCCCCAATGCTGACAGTGGTGTGCTGGAGGAGGCGGGCCACAGTCCACCCGGTGCAGCAGGCCAAGCCTCCGCCGCCTGCGTGCCCTCCCAGCCCTCCTCTGGCGGCAGCGGCCTTCCTGGGTTCGGATGTCCTTAACTCAGCATTCCAGTCTCTGAGCCTTCCAGAGGAGAGACGCATGGATAGCTTTGGCACAGAGCAGCGCTTGAAGCACTCCATGAAAAATTGATCAAGGATGAAGCTGATACAAAGACGCAGGAAGCAAACCTGCCGCACGGGGACTTTGGACCAGCAGGCTCCTGGGCTCCCGGTAGAAAAAGGCTTTTCTCTCCTGAAGCTCCCAGGGCCTGCAGTGTGGAGGCCCAGCCCCACACAGCACCCAAGGGGGACGTCGTGGCTTTTGGGCGCCACCTGCCTCACGTTTCTCAACACCCGCAAGCTCTGGGGCATCTCTGTTCGGGTCAGACAACCAGGGACCCCCAAACAGCGGGACGCAGTGCAACAGCACACTCCCAGCTGCTGACCCCAACCCAAAAATGTTCCCTGAGCATGCTGGGAGGAGGGGGCAGGAAGGCCACCGGGTACAGCAGCCAAGGGTCAGCACACGACGCGCACACTCCGGCGGCCCAGCGGAGAGACGGAGCCCAGAAGCCCCGGCTGAGGAAGGGCCGCCCACGCAGGGCTGCTGCCACTGCCTCTCAGAGCAGTGGCAGAAGGACCAGGGCCTGGCACCCGCAGCCAGGCGCACAGTGCAGATCAGGACCAGGGAGAGCAGTGGCCATGCAAGGCACACCACTGCTTTGCCTCCAAACCAAACCAGCCAGAAGTGGCAAGCATGCGGGTGGGGGGTGGGACCCCCGGGGGTGGAAGCCCCCCCGCCCCTGCCCAGGAGATGTCTTCCTCCTCCTTACTCTAAGGTGTTCTTCCCCGGTGGTCTCAGGCAGGATCGGAGTGGGAACAGGCAGGGGGTGGGCAGCACTGCTCAAGCCACGCCTTCACCACAGGATCCTTCCTTCTGAGTTGTGGGGCTTGCAGGCTGCCCGGCCCACCCAGTTTTGCTGCCCCACCCCCACCCCAGGGTCACTCAGAGACGGGTGAGCCACAACACAGCCGCGCTTTCTCTCTGCTGCTGCTTCCGGTCAGAGGGCAGGGCAGGGCAGGCTGTGGGTGAGCAGCCCAGTTCTTCCTTCTATCTGGGCAACTTACACAACCCTAATCTTAGCCTGAGGCTAAATGCAGGTGCTGAGTCGCTGCCCACAGCACGTGCATGTCTGTACATGCAGGCTGAGGCTGGGCTGCCTTACAAGGCGATTTGTTTGTTTTCAATACTGGCTCAGCTGGATGAATTTCAAGCTTTATGCCCTTAATGGCACCCAAGCGAGTGCGAGTGGGAGTGGGAGTGTGGGCTGGCCACAAGCTGGCCTTCCTCCAGAAGCCTCCCTTTACCCCCCAAAGGCCCCTGAGGCAACGCACACGCTTTAAGAGCTCACGTTGAGCTTCACAGAGTATTCAAGTCCAGGCCCAGCAGATGCAGGAAGCCGCTAAAAACGGGACTGGACACGGGTTCCCTCCTGCCCCCCCACCCCACCCCACGGCCCATTCTGGGGAAGTGGGGGGAGATACACACACACACACACGGACTGCTGGCTGGCTGTATTGTTTTGTAACAATACAAAAATGCAACTCGATCCAAACAGGCCAGAGGAAAGGGGGGGGGGCTTCAGCAGGACTGCTGCTGCCAATTACCTGGAAGGCCCTGGTCTGGGGCCCACCTCCCTGGGCTGGAGAGAGCATCGCTTCGTGGCCCCACAATGACTGGGAATTAGCCATGTGGTGTAATGTTCTTTTAAGACGACGCGTGTCTCAGCACAGCTGAACTCTATTTCACCAATCAAGGTTTGGCTGTCAGTTAGTCCTTGTATCCAGAGTGTGCTGCTGCTGCTGCTGCTGCTGCTGCTGCTGCGTTGTTTGGACGCTGTTCAGGCTATGGAGAAATAAACACCGTTTGTGTTTATTTCTCGATTCTCTTGGGCTCTACTCCACAACCCCACGTAAGAACCTGACATTACATGGTGTCAGAAGTCGGAGGGGGCTGTGTGTGTGTGTTTTCTATTTGCAGATGAGAGTTTGTTTGTTTTAGCTCAAGATAGTTGAAAGCGCAATCCAGTCTATAAAATGGCTTATAAACCCCATGAAAGAACCAGACATTACAAGCCAGGTAGCGTTTAGGAAAGGCACAGCCATTTCGGAGAAGGTGGCAGGCCTTGACCACCCACCCCCGGAAATGATGCAATCTAGGTCCAGAATGGGCAGGCTTCATCATTTCAGGCTTTCTGATCTACTCTTTTTCATCTTCTTTGTTTTTAACTGCAATCCACCTTCCAGAGCCTGGTACAAAAAGACCGACACTTTCGGAGTCCAGGGATGCCTTCTGAGTACCGGAACGGAATGGAGCTCACGGTGCCTGGTTACCCCACACTTCTTTCCCTCCTCCCTTCCTTCCAGCAGCATTTATTTATTTATTTATTTATTTATTACATTTTTATACCGCCCAATAGCCGAAGCTCTCTGGGCGGTTCACAAAAATTAAAATCATCATAAAACAACCAACAAGTTAAAAATACAAATACAAAATACAATATAAAAAGCACAACCAGGATAAAACCACGCAGCAAAACTGATATAAGGTTAAAATACAGAGTTAAAACAGTATAATTTAAATTTAAGTTAAAATTAAGTGTTAAAATACTGAGTGAATGAAAAGGTCTTCAGCTGGCGACGAAAGGAGTACAGTGTAGGCGCCAGGCGGACCTCTCTGGGGAGCTCATTCCACAACCGGGGTGCCACAGCGGAGAAAGCCCTCCTCCTAGTAGCCACCTGCCTCACTTCCTTTGGCAGGGGCTCACGGAGAAGGGCCCCTGTAGATGATCTTAAGGTCCGGGTAGGTACATATGGGAGGAGGCGTTCCTTCAAATAACCTGGCCCCAAACCGTTTAGGGCTTTAAATGTCAATACCAGCACTTTGAATCGGGCCCGGACCTGGACTGGCAGCCAATGAAGTTGTAAAAGGACTGGCGTAATGTGATCTCGCCAGCCAGTCCCTGTTAGTAAACGGGCTGCCCTGTTTTGTACCAGCTGAAGCTTCCGGACCGTTTTCAAAGGCAGCCCCACGTATAACGCATTGCAGTAATCCAAACGAGAGGTTATCAGAGCATGGATAACTGTAGCTAGGCTATCACTGTCCAGATAAGGGCGCAGTTGGTATATCAGCCTAAGCTGATAAAAGGTGCTCTTTGCCACTGAGTTCACCTGTGCCTCAAGTGACAGTTCTGGATCCAAGAGCACCCCCAAACTACGGACCCGATCCTTTAGGGAGAGTGCAACCCCGTCCAGGACAGGGCAAACATCACCTCGCCGGACAAATGAACCACCCGCTAACAGTACCTCCGTCTTGTCTGGATTGAGTCTCAGTTTGTTAGCCCTCATCCAGTCCATTACCGTGCCCAGGCACTGGTTCAGAACAGTCACTGCCTCACCTGGGTTTGATGAAAAGGAAAGGTAGAGCTGGGTGTCATCCGCATATTGATGACACCTCAGTCCACATCTCCGGATAACCTCCCCCAGCGGCTTCATGTATATGAATGCATAATGCAGGATGGGGAAAAGGCAAGTCGCTTCGCGGCTGCTATTGTTAGACAACCGGCAGTCAGACATCCTGGCCCACCTGCCACAAACCACCCAGAGATCTACCACCGGATCCAGGCAGGTTTTCCTTCTGCCCAACCCAAACCGAGGTGCCTATGGAAAAAATACCACGCCGTCGTTTGGGAGAGAGGTGAAAAGGGGCAGAGCGCTCTGCTCTGGGCCCTGTAGGCCCCTCCGGCTGCTGGCTCCCTCTCCGTGGAAAGTTTAAGTGAATGACCGTTACCCTCTGTGCTCAAGATCTGTCAATAACTGCAAATATTGCAAAATGCCCCGAAGCCTTCAGCAACCTCATTCCAAAGGGAAGGAAACCCAGGCAAAGCCGCTGTCCCTGGAACCTCTCGCCACATGGAGACGTGCTACTACGGGCTCAGTGCGGAGGCCTGGCTTGGCACGCGGAAGGTCCCGGGTTCAAACCCAGGCCTTTGGAAGCAGGCCTTTGAGAGAATGCTGGCCGAAATGCATTGGGCTTTGTAACAGAAACGTTGGGCACCCTGAGAACCTGTTTCTCTCTTTTCCTGACCTGGCTTGGATGCTCTGACCCTTTTCGGGTTTGGCTTTCGTGAACTGCAAAAGCAGCCCTGACTGGACATTGCTGCCCATGGCAACGATGGACGAGTCCCACCAAGCTCCCCCGTTTGCAGCCATTTCACTGCTATTGCTTTGGGTTTGCTTTGGGCTTATTTTCAAACTCTGCCTGCCTGCGAGTCTGGAGGTGCCTTTAGTCAGAGCTTGAGATGACGACTGGAGCCAGCGTGTGATGGATGATGGTGCAGAAGCGCCGAGGCCGTGGGCTGAAGCGTCCTTTCCGTTCAAGGGCTGCTGATTGCGTGCGTGTGCCCCGCACGGCCGTGCAATCCTGCGTGGGAGGAGGGGGCGCACTTGAGCCAGACTGCTTTTAAGCAGGGGGGGGGTTGGGAGGAGGAATGAAGCTCCGTTGGGCCACCCCCACCCGTCTCTGCGGAAAGAGCTCCACCCACCCCTTGGGACTGTCAGCACCACCAGAAGGAGGTGGTCTCCTCAACTGCCCAGATGGGCAGAATGACATTCCCTCTCCCTCCTTGCCCCCACCCCCATGTGTCAAGAGAGCTCCAGAAGCTACCTGCACTTTGCCTTCTGCTTGGCTGGCAGGAGAATCCACCACACCCTTCCCCAAGCAAGGAGGGTGCAGAGCTCCCTTCGCCCAGGGCCCCCCAGGGCAGGGGTGGGGGGAAGCAGTAGCCTCCCTGGCCCAGCATCATAGGGTGCCTTCCGTGAGGCTCAGGTGCGATTTGCATAAACATTAACATCTGCCAAATCACAAAGACTGCTCACATCCATCAGTGAGAATACTCTTAAAATCTGCTCTTGACACTCCTTGCAAATTCACCCTTTGAATTCAGAGTTTCCAAGGTTATTTTAAAACTGGGAGAGGGAACACACCTGTCTTTTCAGCTCCCCTGCTTCCAGATGCAAAAGACAGCCAGAATCCCTGAGGGCCAAACCGCAAGAGTACTAAAGATGCCACAGCTAAGGACTCAGGGTGGTGGTGGTGGTGGTGGTGTTTGGTCCAACAGGAGGACACACGGACACACGGACACACACACGGACACACACACACACACACACACGCACACACAGAACACTCTCCACAGCCTCCCTCCCAAGCCAGGCTCCAAGCCCAAGGCTCAAGCTTCTGGCCCTTGGTTGCTCCTCAAGAGTTTCCGTCCATCACTGCCCCCAGCAAAGGTCATCAGAGGGCCTCCCTTTGGCTGGACCCCTCTGAGGACCTCTCAACATGGCTGCAACGGGCACAGCAGAGCTTGTCCGCTCTGTGGCGCCCAACACACCGGGTCTCTCACCACAGAAGGAGGTGGCCCACGGGCTGCCCACCATGTCAAATTCCTCGGAACCCAGCAGGAGAGCCAGGCAGGCCAATGCACCCAGTGTGTTTGCTGTCAGGCTTTGCACTGCTAAGGAGGCCCCGATTCTTGCTATTCCAGCCAAGACATCGAGCCAGCAACAGAGGCCTTGGCAACCACGGGCCAAGCGGCATCCCTCACCTACCCCCTTGCACACGGCGGACACTGAAGGGAACCAGCATGGAGGACAGACACGCACACAAGCTCACGCTCTGCCTAGAGGGAAGCCACAACCCATGGCAAGTTGCCAGCCCACATGGGCAACTACCAGGCCAAGGACAGGCCTGCCACCGAGGGGGTGTGGGTGTGCCACTGCTGCTTTTGCCCTTCACAGGCAGCTCCATGGCGAGGGTGCTGGTGTCAGCCTTGCCCACAGCTCGCTAGGAATGCAGCGCTGCTCCAGGATTGTAGCCACCCAGCGCCTGCCCATGACTTCAGGCGCTCTGCCCGGCTCAGCTTGGTCACTGAACTACGAACAGCAGCAAGAGGCTTCCTTGGCCGCGTGCGCAGAGACACCCTGGGATGAACTCGCCTCTGCTTCCCTTATCTCCCCAGTGCAAGTGTTAACCGATAATTGCCAAGAGAGGATTGTCTCAAGACGCCCGGAGGAAGTCCCACTTGCAATTAATTTCACGCTGGAAGCCCCAGAGGGAATTGGCCTTTCAGAAGTACTCCGACACCGTCGCGCTGCAACTTGATTTTCATCACCGCAAAAACACTTTCCCCTGAGCTGAACTCCGGGCAGTGCCAAACTTTCCAGGGCGACAGGCACCCTGGCTCAGGCGAAATGAAAAAGGGACGGAAGCAGCTGAAAGGGATGGAAGAGCTCCTCCGCTCCGCCCGCCTGCCCCACACCTGAAACCCCAAAGGGGATTCTGGCCTCCTTGCCCAGTTTGAGAACGTGCAAGTCAGGTAACTGGGCCCAGAAGGTTAATGTCTGCCTGAATTCAGATGAGCTTCCAAACGGCTGGGCTCAGAGCAAACCCATCCTATTATTATTATTATTATTATTATTATTATTATTATTATTATTATTATTATTATTATTATGTTATTTCTATACTGCCCAACAGCTGAAGCTCACTGGGCAGTTCACAAAAACTAAAACCATTCAAAGTATAAAACAAACAGTATAAAAACATGATATAAAATACACATTAAAAACTGATTAAAAACATATCATACATCATTAAAACATCTTTAAAACATCCTTTAAACATCCTAAAGTTTCACTGGATAGGCCTGCCATAATAGATCAGTCTTTATTGCTTTTTTAAATTCTAAAAGACTGTCAAGTTGACGAATCTCCTCCGGCAGGTAGTTCCACAGTCTGGGAGCGGCAGAAGAGAAGGTCCTCTGGGTAACAGTTGTTAATCTAGTTTTTGCTAGCTGAAGTAGATTCTTCCCAGAGGACCTGAGTGTGTGGGGCGGATTGTACGGGAGAAGGCGATCCTGCAGGTAGCCTGGACCCAAACCATGTAGGGCTTTAAAGGGGATAACCAACACTTTGAACTTTGCCCAGAAACTAATTGGCAGCCAGTGAAGAGATTTTAAAACTGATGTAATGTGGTCACCCTTAGGTGTACCAGTGATCAGCCTGGCTGCCATATTTTGGACTAATTGAAGTTTCCAGACTAGGCACAGAGGTAGCCCCATGTAGAGCGCATTGCAGAAGTCGAGCCTTGACGTTACCAGCGCATGCACGGCTGTCTTTAGGTCTTCCAACTCTAAGAAGGGGCGCAGCTGGCGTATCAGCCGCCGCTGATAGTAGGCACTCCTGGCCGTCGCATCTATCTGGGCTGTCATTTGGAGCGACAGATCCAGAAGCACCCCCAAGCTGTGAACAAAGTCTTTCAGGGGGAGTGTAACCCCATCCAGAACCAGTTGACACACCTCCAAACCCGGGTTGTGGCCTTTGACAGTGAGCACTTCCACCTTGCCTGGAGATTCAGCTTCAGTTTGTTTTTCCTCATCCAGGCCATTACCAACTCTAAGCATTCATTCAGAGGAGACACACGATCCTTAGCTGAAGCTGTAGTCGAAGGCATAGAGAAATATATTTGGGTGTCATCAGCATACTGAATGACAACCAAATTCCTGTCACCTTGTTTTAAAGGCCAAACTGCTGCAAAATGCTATTCTTGCTGACTGTTTTATGTTGCTGTTGGGCTGGGAGGGAGAGGAGGCTGGCAGGGGGGTGGGAGCAATTAGCCCTGCCCTGGTGCGGACCCAATCCAAACCTTAACCCAGATTCCCAGCAGGATATTCGGCCAACAGCAGTCGGCAGAGAAGATGATGTTGATCAGGAAAGTGCAATAGTGGGGGAGAGTTTCAACAGCAGTGACTGGGGCGGGGGGTACATTTTCCACGGAAATTTTTCCAGTGCTTTATTTTTTCCATGGAAAAGGCTCCTTGTATTACATTCAGTGGTAACGCTGACTGGGTGCCAATTACACGTACAATATTAAGCAGCGTTGGCAGTTTGAAAGTTGTCATTGAGGTTTTACAGGCGATTGTCCCTCGCAGCCAGTCTGTGAGAGGAGGACACATAGAATCATAGAATCATAGAATAGCAGAGTTGGAAGGGGCCTACAAGGCCATCGAGTCCAACCCCCTGCTCAAGGCAGGAATCCACCCTAAAGCATCCCTGAAAGATGGTTGTCCAGCTGCCTCTTGAATGCCTCTAGTGTGGGAGAGCCCACAACCTCCCTAGGTAGCTGATTCCATTGTCGCACTACATGTCCCTGAAATGCATCTGCATCTCAGTGTGCACTGCAACCAGACAGCGGTGGAGGTGCAACTGAAGGCACCACAGGGGCCTCCATGGAGGAGAGCGAGGGAGCGGAGACCCCTTGACTTTGGGGTGCGGTCCTCAGCATCTCAGGCCCCCTGTTCTGTGGGCTGCTAACGTCCATGAACACCGCCTTGCCCAACCTCGTGCTCTCCTGGTGTGTTGAAGAGTGACACCCAGAATCCCCAGCTGGACGATGCTCGGAGTTCGAATCCAAAATATCTGGAGAGCATCGGGTCATGGAAGGCTGAATTAGACTATCAACCGTTTTCGGCACTTTGGTTTCTTTCTCACACTTGAGCAATGTAAAGGGGAAAGCACACTCTCCGGCCTTCACATTTTTACAAGTATTCCAATAAAGATGACTACATAATATAACTTTTAAATCACATTTAGGGCACATTCCTACCAATTGCACCCCTGAGGAGCATAACCTAAAATCAGAGGCTTACGTCCACCCTAGGCAGGACGAGAGGTGAAGGGTCAGAGGCCGCCCCGCTCTGCATTTCCCTGGGGCGCTTCAGAGGGGGAGGCCTGGGAAGGAGGCCTGGGGATCGCTCGCGCCCTGGCCTCTCCAGTATCCTAAGGCCCCTCAGACAATGCCTAGGGACCACAGGGTTGCTCCCTAAGTGTGCCTTAATTTGGCCCCCCTTTAAATATCTCAATTCAAATACTTCTGGTATGTTGGGACAAAAAGTTAACATGGGGTGCTTTTTTAGCCTGTTGTTTAATTTACTTGTAATTAGTAAACATGCTAAATTAAATCACCTTCTAGCAATTTTCCAATGCAAACTGATTTTTTTTTCCACTGTAAACTGAAAAATGTTGAATGCAAATGACCCTGTGCAAATTAGCCTAATTTGAATAGGAACATTTTCCAGGAAACCCTCCCCGCTGTTCAATATCCCTCCGCTGCAAAATGTTATCAGTCCCCTGCAGTATCATTTTAATAATAATAATAATAATAATAATAATAATAATAATAATAATAACAATAATAATAATAATAATAATAATAATAAGCTGAAAAGCCCAGGCGATCAGCCGCAGAGCTCACCCATCATGTGCAGTTCAGCCCTCTGTGTGCATTTGGGCCACCTACTTCCCTACACGGCAGCGCAGGGGCTGCTTGCAGGACCTTCCAGATGGCCACCACTGAAGGCGTTGGGCCACCTTCCAAAGCGCTTTAGCCAACGTTGGCCTTTCCAGCTCCCGGCAATTGATTTGAGTTGACAACATCCAAACATAAGAAGTTACAGAGAAGGAAAGCCTGATCAAGGGGATCAGTTTTCAAGGCTGGTGGGAGGGGAACCGGAAAAATCAAGGTGGTGGCGGGGGAGGGAGCATTTGGGGCTCATGGAGGGTTGGTGGGGGGCATCCAGGCCTTTCCTCCTGGCCCTGCCACACACACCTTTTGCTGGCTGCTAAGCGGGAGAGACTTTCTGATGATTGCTCCACAGGAGGAGGAGGAAGAGGAGGAGGAGGGGCGCTTTGCCTTCCAGGATCAGCTGAGGGCTGCTCTCGCCCCGAGGGCAACCTTCTGTAGGCCACCTTCCGGACCCATCAGCCTTCACTGGCCATGCCGGCTGAAGCCAATGGGGGGGTGCTGTCCTACATAGCCAGAGCCCCCCCCCCCCCGGTGTCAGAGCCCAGCTTCAGCACTGCAGTGGGCCTGGAAGGTTATAGCCAAGGGTTGATTAGAAGACGTCTGGACAGATCTGGGCCTACTCAGCCTGTGGAATGTCAGAATCTGTGTCAGCGTTTGCAGAGCAGGGTGAGTCGCTCTACCCACCTACCCCGTCCATTTGCAGAACCAGCCTTGACAGGGAGGGAGGCTGGAAACTCTCCGTGAGAACCTGAGAGGAATGGGCGTGGGGTTTGCAGAAGAGTCACCTGGATTGAAGCATCATCCCTGTATGGCTGAGCAGTGAGGCCCTGTTTGGACAGGAGAGCCTCACTGAAAGGCCACGAGGGCTTTGTCTGCCAAGAGGTCCGGAGAAGGTGCCTTAGGGCCACGCTTCCCTCCTCTACGGTGATGCATTGTCCAGATTCCGCTCTCTTTGGACCTGCCATTGCCTGAGCCTCTGGGGGCACTCTGCCCATGAACTCTCTTCCTAATTAGGACTCTGGATGGCTAAGGACTTGCCATGGGAAGTCCTGTGATGCTTTCCATAGACTTTGAACTCTCCTTTGCTGTGGGCAGTGTCTCTTCCTTCTTGTCAGCCCACAGTGCCATCAAGCTGGGTTTGATCTTAAGTCGTGGACTTTTCCCCATCTAGACTGAAGCAGCGTGGAGTTACCGAGGTGGAAGCTATGGCACAGAACTCTCTGCTTGTGTGGACTTACGTTCGGCCTTTAGGTCTCGCCCACGTAGCGCAGAGATCCCAACGAAGGTTCAAGGTTGGACGAAGTCTCTCTCCGTGTGTGGATTAGTTTGGGCCTTTTCTAGAACTCCTGCCTTTGATTGCCTGGGAAAGACGGCTCCAGGAACCATTCCTGATCCTTGTGCTGTTTGTGGAGATTCGTGTCTCTGATTGCCTGAAAAGGCTGATTCTAGGAACCATTCAGGTTATTGTCTCTTGTCCTCGATTGCCTGGGAAGGATGGCCCCAAGAATCCAGATGTGTTTTGCCCGTCAGAGATTTCCATGGGGAAATCTGTTGCGTGGATCTGTCAAGGCTGTAGTTTTTAGCTTTTGATGGCCCTACAATTACATAGAGCCTATAGCTACTGACAATCAGCTAACTGACAATCAGCTAACCATTACACTTTTGCCTTTAACTTCTTCACACAGTGCACAATTAAACTATGGAACTCACTGCCAAAAGATGTAAGGATGGCCTCCAATTGGGATGGCTTTAAAAGTGGGGGTGGATAATTCCTGGAGAAGAAGGCTATCAATGGCTACTAGTCCTGATGGCTATATACTGTCTCCAGTATCTGAGGCAGTATGCCTATGTATGCCAGTTGCTGGGGAACATGGGCGAAAGGGTGCTGTTGCACCATGCCCTGCTTGTGAACATGGTGCTAGACCAGTTGGACCCCGGGCCTGATCTAGTATCAGGGCTCTTCTGATGTTCTTATGAGATTCCCTGCAATAAAGGTCTCACTGATTTATTATTTATTTATTTATTTAAAACATTTGTATCCCACTCTATATCATTAGGATCTCAGGGTGGCATACAGATAAAAGCATACAGTATAAAACAATAAATATACACAGCTAAAAACAAATTAAACCATTTAGCTGTCCTGTGTAAGTTTGCCAGTGTGTGTGTGCTGGAAAGATCAGGCATTAAAAAATCCATGTTGGGGAGGATGCTGTGAGCAGTTCACGGAAAGAGCCCAAATTTAATGATATATTATGAGGCATCTATGTCTGCTCTTTTAGAATGGCTTCCAGTTTTCTCTTCAAATGAGGCAACAGATCCTAGGGAAGCGGTTGGACCGTTGGATGACAATGGAGTTAAGGGTGCACTAAAGGAGGACAGGGAGATTGCAGAGAAGCTGAATGAATTCTTTGCATCGATGTTCACTGCACAGGATACAGGACAGATGCCTGTGCCTGAACTGATGTTTTGAAGAAGGGAGTCTGAGGAACTGAGGCAAACAGTGGTGACAAAAGATGAAGTTCTCAACCTTAATGACAAACTGAAAGCAAATAAATCACCAGGCCCAGATGATATCCATCGTAGAGTTCTCAAAGAACTCAAATATGAAATTGCGGACAACCTCACAAAAATATGCAACATGTCCCTCAGCTCAGCCTCAAGGATTGGAAGATGGCCAATGTAACATCAATTTTTAAAAAGGGATCCAGGGGGGATTCAGGAAATTACAGGCCAGTTTTTATCTTTACATCTGTTCCAGGTAAATTGGTTCAAAACATTATTAAAGACAAAATTAGTCAGCATATCGAAAGGCAAGTCCTGCCGAAGAAGAATCAACACGGCTTCCGCAAAGGCAAGTCCTGTCTCACTAATCTATTAGAATTCTTTGAGAGTGTGAACAAACATGTAGACAGGGGTGATCTAGTGGACATTGTTTACTTGGATTTCCAAAAGGCTTTTGACAAAGTCCCTCACCAAAGACTCCTGAACAAACTTAGCAGTCATGGAATAAGGGGAGAGGTCCTTTTATGGATCAGTAACAGGTTAGAGAACAGAAAGCAGAGAGTAGGAATAAATGGTCAATTCTCCCGATGGAGGGAAGGAAATAGTGGGGTCCCACAGGAATTGGTATTGGGATCAGTTCTTTTCAACTTGTTCATAAATGGTCTGGAATTAGGAGTGAGCAGTGAAATGGCCAAGTTTGCCGATGGGAGAGCGGGCATCCAAATGGCAGATGTGGTTCAATGTAAGCAAGTGTAAAGTGATGCACATTGCAGCAAAAAAACACAACGAAGTATAACCTGATGGGATCTGAGCTAGCAGTTAGCTCCATCACACCTGCACATTTGCCCTTGTTTACCCTCAAATTATCCACCCTCATTTCCATAGCATGTGAAAGCCTGATCAACTTACACCTTTGCACTTTTAAATTTCATTCATCTTTACACCTCTCCTCTCCTGCACACCAGCGTATCGCTGTTCTTCCGTTGAGATGCACAGCAGCCCCAGATCTCCTTTGTACGTCCCCCTACAGTTCATTGGTTGGTGGTCTTCAACACCTCGCCCTCCTTCCCTACATGTTTATTCCCTGTTGCCTGAGCTACGTCCGTTCCCCTCACCCTGCCTGGAGGCTTTGGAGCGTGAAGATAGTAAAATCATATGGAGGCTTCCCTTTGAGTAAACACTCAATACTGAGAGAGGCTTACTTCTGAGTAAACAGAAGTAAGACCTCAGAAGTAAGCATAGGGTTGCAGAATACTTCTTTCCAGTTTGCTGTTTTAAGACTTAAAAAAGAAAGCTTCTGAGTGACCACACTATTAAAAGTCAGAAGTAAGTCTCTCTCTATTCAATGAGGTTTATTCAAAGGTAAACATGCATTAGTATGAGTGGGATGTACATGCAGTTGAAATCAATGGGATTTACTTTTGAGTAAGGGAACCAGCAGATCTGTAGTTTATGAACTTGAAGATGCACAGCTTCGCATGATCAAAGGAATGGAAGATTGATCCTTTGTATTAGTGAACTACCAGGAAAAGGGTTTAAGGGGGGGATTTAAAAAATCATTAAAAAATTAAGGGATGACCCAATCTGATTCAAGCTTGGCATGGCTAAAGCCCTCCTTAAGACCTACCACTGTGCCAATTTTGATCTCTTTATCTGTAAAAATGAGGGCACTGCTGGCAAGGAGGGTGCATTTTCCACATTTCTTTTAAGGTGAAAATGCCCGCTGGAGAAAAGGCAGGCCCCTCTCCGCCCCTTGAAAACACGCCCACAGAACATCAAATTGAAAACGATGGATGAAAATACACGTTGAGGGTAGCGTGTTGTCCTTTCGATTTACCAGAAGAAACAGACTTTCCCCGCACCAAAAAACAGCGTATGGGGGGGGGGGGAGCGAGGGCAGGGAAGGAAATGGACGACGTCATCTGAGTCCTTTGCACACAACCCACATTGACAGCAGCCTATAACGCTGGTGTGATAGAGCCAAGTGACTGAACAAGAAACAGATCTTGGGGTTGTGGTGGACAGCTCAATGAAAATGTTCACCCAGTGTGCAGCTGCTGAAAAGAAGGCAAAACTCCATGCCTGGCATTATTAGAAAAGAAATTTAGAATAAAACTGCCAGTATCATACTGTCTTTAAACAAATCTATGGTGTGGGACCACACTTAGAATACAGTGTACAGTTCTGGTCACCACACCTAAAAAAGGATAGTAACCCAGTAAGCCTATGTACTGAAGTAATGTTTACTTAATTACAGACTTTAAAGACTGTGCAGCTGAGGAAGTCTGAAATAATGACGAAACAGGACACATAACCGGATTCCTGTTTTGTCTGATTTAATTGTTAAAATTGATACACAGTTGTGTGCCTGTTGGCATTCCTTATCATTGAATGTGGATAGGGAGACATTTTTCTCCCTCTCTCAAAATACTAGAACCCAGGGTCATCCCATAAAGCCGATTGGTAGGAGATTCAGGACAGATAAATGGAAGTACTTCTTCATACAGTGCTTAGTTAAACTATGGAATTCACTACCACAAGATGTAGTGATGGCCACCCATTTGGATGGCTTTATCTTGGAGGGCAGGCACAAGCCACACCATTAATGGCAGATGGCGGCTTCTGCAAAAGGGGAATCAACCGATAAAAATGGAGCATGTAAGGGATCAAAGGCCGGCACCGCGCCCCTTCCGGTGATGCGACGCCACCACAGCTTAAGCCGGGCTCCTGGGGTTTGAGTTGGGGGGGAGAGTCCTCCTGCCCCACCCACCTGAGTGCGCCATGCCTGCCATTCCAAAACCCACATGAGTGTCTGGCCTTCACTAGGCCCACCAAAAGATCCCAGGAAGGGATCACATTGATTTGGGTTGTTTTTCCTATGGCCAGCCCAGCTGCGACTGCTGTCCACATGACTTAAGAGGCTGCTACTGTTGTGGGTCAATTCCTAATCTAAAGAGAGAGAAAATAGTAATCATGATATAGACAGAAATGGCTTCTCTCTGCTGGTCATTGTAACGGTTTTGGAAGCAGTATTCTATGCTTATATAATCCAGTTGCTGGGGAACATGGGCACGAGGGTACTGTTGTACCCATGTCCTGCTTCCTGGTCGACAGCTGGTTGGCCACTATGTAAACCAAGTGCTGGACTACATGATCCATTCCAGCATGGCTCTTAGAATCATAGAATAGTATAGTTGGAAAGGTCCTAGAAGGCCATCTAATCCAATCTCCTGCTCCCTCTTCTTCCGTTTTTATGCTTCCTAGGCAATTGCAGAAGTCAAGATGTAATGGGTGGATATAGGACAGATGACAGCAAGGCCTTCTTCACATAGCACATGGTTAAACAATGGAATTTTCTGCCACAAGGTGTAGCGATGGCCGCCAATTTGGATGGCTTTAAAAGGGGATTAGACAAATTCATGGCGGGCAGAGGATAAGGCTATCCACAGCTACTAGTCCTGCTACTTCCAATGCCAACGGCAGGCCTGCCTCTGGGAAGATGCGAGGGAGGGGGCACTCCTGCACCCATGTCCTGCTTTTGGGCTTCCCACTGGAGCATCTTCATGGCCGTTGTGAGAACAGAATGCAGGACTAAGCAGGCCTTTGTGCCGTCCAGCACAGCTCTTCTTATGTTCTTGTGGTGTACCGATATTCATTGCACAAATAACTTGGTCTCATGTAATTTAGGGGGGAAACCAAAAAACATGGGCGCTCTATCATCAAAACTTCAGGGAGAGAGTTAAAGGGCTTACCAAATCACTCGTACACGAAAAAGCACGGACATAATATGGGGCACACCTTAACATCCCGACCTGCGCCAGAGTCTCCCAACTGAGCCCCAATCCAAGCACCCTTCCTTTGGTCTTCCAGCCCCAACTTTCTCCCTCTTTTGTAAGAGGGAACAGTGAAGCTGAAATCAGCGGTATGCCAAACTCTAGCTAGAAGTCTGCTTGTTAACGTTTTGAGTTATCCTGACAACCAGCCTCCCGTAGAGATCAATTCTACGCCTGTTACATCAAAAGTAACATAAGTGAAGTTATTGTAAGCAGCTTTCCTGTTTATGAATTCCATGTGTAATTCATTCGAGACCAAGTCCATTCCTTGAAAACCCAAACCCAAGGCCTACTTATGCCCAAATGGGCGGAGTGGGGGGCCGCTCACATGCCCCCTCCTCCTTTCCCTTGACGACTGGCGTGTCTCCCAGGATACAGGGAGCCTTGCTTGCTGAGGCACCTCACTCACCCTTGGTGAGGCGCGGTTTCTGGAGCCCTGCCAAGGCTACCAGCCCTTGCCCAGTCTACCATCTTGCCTCCCTCTCCACACCCTGCCTCCACCCACCCGTCCTAAAACAGTCTGCTGCTGGATTGTCCTCAGCTGAGACACAGGCTTGTAAGGGAAGTCTTCAGTGCTCCAGGTCTCCGGTCACTGCTTCCATGCTACCCCGCAACCTTCAGAGAAAGAAAATGTGGCCTGGAAGGCCAAGAGGAGAAGTGCTGGTGCCCAAGCTGCCCTCCTTCACTCCTTACGTGATGCTGAAGCTAAGGCAGGAGCCTCAACTTACAATTTCCTCCTACGAAGCGAACATTGCAGGAGGAGCCTTCTCGCCTCTCTTCCATGAAAGGGTCTTTTGTTCCTAGAATAAATGCCTTGCGCCCCCTTCACCCTCCTCAAACATCCCTCAACCAATTGGATCCCGAGTTAAATGGATGCCTGTTCTGACCCAGGAGGAGTTTTCTCATGGATGCTCCAAAATCTCCTCCTCTTCCATCCAACTCAGGCGTTTGACAGGCAAACCTGTGCTACAGGATATGACCGGCCAGATTTATTTATTATCCTTATAACAAGAAATGTTATCTGGATAGATTACAGACCACTAAAATACTAAAATGCCATACAGATATATAAAATACAATGCAATTTAAAAAATAAATAAATAAATAAACAACGAACAGCAGAGAAATAAATAAAACAGCCCTAAAAATCTAGAACTAGGTCTCTAAAATGTTGGGGAAGAAAAGTCTCTATCTGGTGCCAAACAGAGAACACCAGGCAAACCTCTTTTGGGAAAGCATTCCCTAACAAAAGGTGCCACCACTGAGAAGTCCTGCCTCTTATAGCCACCGCCTGGCTTCCTTTGGCCAGGGAAGGCTTCTGAAGACCACCAGCTGCAAGCCGCCAACCAGCCCTCCCCCACGCAAGAGGCGGCAGGGGAGAGGTTTGTTTATTTTTTGTTGCATTTTTGCCCTGCCTTTTTTCCTCCAAGGAACCCAAGGCAGCGTACATAATCCTCCTCCTCCTCTCCATTTTATCCTCCTCACAACAACAACACTGTGAGGTAGGCTGGGCTGAGAGTCTGGGACTGGCCCAAAGCCACCCAGAGGGTTTCCATGGCCGAGTGGGGACTAGAACCCTGATCTCCCGACTCCCAGTCCAACACTCTTACTACTACACCACACTGGCTCCTTCAGAGGCAGCTTTCCAAGGTGCAAGGCCTGACGTGTGACTTCCCTCCCTTGTTCCGCCTGACCGTGTCTTGCCACCATGCACCTGTAGCCCAAATGAGGGGAAGGGGTGGCTGAGAAGTCTCAGAATGACCAGAAAAGAGCCCCCTTTCATTTTACACACACACACACGCACGCATGCACACCCGGCCTGCCTACTCACTTCAGCGCACCTGGAGCTTTTACAGTCACTGCTCCTATTGCAGCAGCATGATGAGACGAGAAACGCGGAAAGAGCCGCCCTGGAAGGTGTCCTGTTTTCTTTTAAAGCTGCATCTATTTCAGGCTCAAGGGCACGGAAGACACAGAGCGAATAAACCGGCATCTACACAACAGCCAGCCCCCATCCTTGCATGCAGAAGCCTGGGCGGCATCGCTCAGCTGCCGGCGACTTCCTCACTCCTTTGAAACAACTGGCGGGGGAAGCACGTCTCGCGCCGAGAGCGTCAGGGGAGGACATCTGGGCCTCGCCTCGGCGGGAGGCCCGCTTCTGCCCAACTTGAGCAAGAGCGGGTCAGGCGTTCCAGGCCCTGTTTTGGTCCCAATGCCCTGGGCCAAAGGAAGGCACCTGATGGTTTGAACCCGGCACTGTTGGCTTTCACGGGGGCCTGGCCTTTGCAGCACCTGGCATTCTGCCCCCACTCCCTCCCCCCCCCCGCCAGTTCTTTCAGAACAGCACGGCACCTTGAACAATCTGGATCAACACAAGCCACTCAACCTTGTCAGGCCTGAGCAAAGTGACATCCATGTGGGGACCCGGAAGGAGGCCTCAGATTCCCCACACACATTCAGAGGAAGCTCCCCACCCCCAACACCCCGTTCACCGGCAAACGTCGCCTACTTAGCTCAGGCTCGGCTCAGCCTGCTAACGACAGAGCTATTTTAATGATTTTCTGAGCAGAACGTTTGCTCTGATAGCATCCCAAAGATTTTCCTATAAAACCAGCCCTGTTATCAAGCCCTCAAGCAGAAGAAGTATCGATCGCCTGGGGAGAGAGCAATTACACCCACAGAGGCCTCCCGTTTCCTCCCTGCCAAGAAGGGGGACAGCTCCCACCCCACCTTGCGGGTCTCCTTGGCCTGGAAGCGGCTGGCTGGAGGCTCCGGGATGCCCCAGCCCCAAGGCCCCCTCGGGCCAGAACGGCTGGGTGCGTTGAACAGGCCTGGCCTGCCAACGGCCCCAGGCCAGAGGGACATGGCGTGGGGGGTCCGTCCGCTGCCTACGCAGCCTTCACCACACCCCCAGGGGGCAGGCAGGGCCTAAGCATGGCCACGCTGCAGGTGGGGGCCCAGCCAGGGCAGCTGAGGCCTCTGAGGCCTTCTTGTCAGCTCAGGGCTGGTGGCAGCCTAGGATTCACACTCTCCGTGAAGAGATGTTACAAAGGGCAGAATTCCAGCACAGCAAGTCAAAGGGAAGGGGGGCGGGGAGACAGCAGCAGCAGCAGCCTGGGGGTTGGCTCTGGGTGCACCCAGGAGGACTCAGGCCAGGTTGCCTCTGGGGGGAAGCAGCACCTAGGCCAGGGGACCCACGCGCCAGCCCACATGTCAGCCACAACTGGCCTGCCCAGCCCCCACCCTAGATCCCTCCCTGGATCCCACCCTGGGGAGGCCTCTTTCGAGGAGGCTGGCCTGCTCTCAGCCTTGGCCTCAAGAGGGGAGGTAGAGCCGCCCCCCCTCCCCACTTGCCCGCTCCCCTTCACTCCCCAGCCCAGCAACAGAACTTTTGCAAGGACTGCAACAGCGCCCCTTGGTGAGGGGGGGGGAGGGAATGAAAGGGAAAGCGCCCCCAAGATGGGGCACGTGCTGCAAGAGCAAAATCAGTTTAGGCCGAGCAGGCGGGGAGCGGAAGGCGCCCTTGGGCAGCTGAACGAGGTCGCCGGGCACCAGGGACCTCCACGGGGAGCCGCCGCCGCCTCCCTCGCGCCTGCTGCCCGCCCCAGCCCTGCCTTCCTCGGCCTGGCTCAGTCCCCCTCGCGGGCGCCCGGTGCGCCCCCTCCCCTGGGCCAGAGAGAGAGGCTGCGCGCCCCGGCTCCGCTTCCCCACCCTCCACCCCAGCCCCCCTCGAGTGGGCAGGCGGCGCCCCCCCTGGCCGGAGCTCGACCCGACCCGGCCTGCGCCTCAGCCCTTCCTGCCGGGCGCTGTCCTCGGAGCGCCGGGGTCCCCCCCCCCCCCCGGGCGCGGCATGAGGATCTTCCCGTCCAGCCCGGCAGAGACCCGCCTCTCCCTCCCGGCTGCGGAGAAAAGCCCGCGCAGGCCGGGGAGGCGCAGCCGTTCTCTCGCCCGGACGCCGACGCCCCACGGAGCCCTACCCCGGGCGAGCTGGGGCTGAAGCCCTCGCCCTGCGTGGGGGCCCCGCCGTGCAGCGCGCCACCCGCTCCCCGGCCCCGCCGGCCCCTCCAAAAACGGCCCTGGAGCTCCCCCAGCCTGCCGGAGCCGCAGCAGCAGGCAGCGACCGCGCTCCGGAGGCGCGGGGGGCGGGGGACCTCGACGCCCCCTGAGTCGGGGTGTGTGTGTGTCGTAGAGCA
Source organism: Elgaria multicarinata webbii (assembly GCF_023053635.1). NCBI lineage: Eukaryota > Metazoa > Chordata > Lepidosauria > Squamata > Anguidae > Elgaria > Elgaria multicarinata. Next base: position 184,151,822 of record NC_086172.1, on the reverse strand, counting down.
GCAGTAGCGGCGGCGGCTCCCTTCACCTCCCTCTCGGCGCCCCGATCGCAGGAGCACGCTCGGCTCCTGCGCCCCGGATTCCGCCCCCCCTCGCCCCGCAGGAAAAGCGCGCGTGGGGGGGGGGGCGCAGCGGCCACACCTGGCCATGCACAGCGTGACCCCTCCTTCCATCCATCTCGCCCGCCTCCCCCTCCCTGCCCGACGGCACCGGAGGGGGCGGGGGCGGGAGGAAGCAGTCCACGCCCGGGCTCCCCCCCCCAAGAGTGACACCCCCATTCCGGAAAAGCCGCTCTCCCGACCCCCCCTTCCAATCCGCCGACCGACCATTTACTCGCTCGGAGCCCCCCCCCCCCGGCAGCTGCGCGGGGGCTGCAATGCAGAGAGCCGAGACGAAGCCGGCGGCGCTTACCTGCCGCCTCCCGGGGAATCCGACCGACCGACCGACCGACCGGGGCGCCCCTTGTCCTGCCGCGGCCGCCCTCCTCGCCGTCGTCGTCGTCGTCGCCGCCGCCGCCGTTGCGAGCCCGGTGCCCCGCTCAGCAGCCGCAGCATCCTAAAGGGCAGCAGCGGCGGCCAGCGCGGCGCGGCTCGGGGCCGGAGCGCCCGGCTCGGGGGGCGCGCTCGAGCCGCGCCGCTCGCCCCATGGGAAGCGCGGGGGCGGCGGCCGGAGGCGAGTCCGGCCGGCTCCGGGGGGGGGGCGATGACCTTGCCCGGCACCGGGCAGCCTAAGCCGTCGTCGGGGGCTCCAGCGCTCCCTCGCCCGGCCGCATTAAATCCCGCCGCCGCCGCCGCCGCGCGCGGCTGCCTCCTCCGCCGCCTCCTCCTCCTCCTCCTCTTCGGTGTGCGCGGCTGTCGCGCTCTCCCTCGCCGCCGTCCTCGGCTCCTCGGCGGAGCTCGAGCGCCTCCAACCGCCGCCGCCGCCCTCGCCCTCGCCCTTCACATCCCCGGCAGAGCGGGCGCGGTGGAGCCGGAGCCGCGGCCGAGCGCTTCAGTGCAGGCAGAGGGAGAAGCCGCCGCCGCCGCCGCGACGCAGCCCAGCCCCGGCGCTCCCCGCCCGTCCCCGGGCTCCTCCGACGGCCCTCCGCCAAGCCTGGCAGCCCGCCGCGGCCAGCCCCATCCCCGGCGCCGGCGCCACTGCTGCGGGAGGGAGGCGAGGAGCAGGAGGAGGCGGCTGCCGCCCGGCCGAGAGCCGCTTGCCTCGCTGCCGCATGAAGCTTCTTCGCGGCGGCGGCGGCGCGGCGGCGGCGTCTCCTCCGCAGTCAGAAGCGCGCCCGAGTGGCGGAGCCTGGAAGCGCCCGGCGCCGCCCGCCGGGGAAGGGCGGGGGAGCGGAGGGAGGGGCAGGCGAGCGAGCGAGCGACGGCCCACCCGGCCGCACGCTCGCTCGCGCAGGCCCGTTCCCCGGCTGGGTTCAGCTCACGGCGCCCGCCGGCGAGACGCGCTGCCACGCGGCGGTGGCGGCGCTGCCCTGGCGGGATGCGCCGAGGGGGCGCCCCCGGCCGGTGCTGCTGGGGCGGGAGGGGAGGCCGAGGAGGCCGCCCGGCACCCCTCCTCCTCCGGCTGGCGCGCGGCTTCTGCTGCTTCGCCCCACGAGCAGACCGACGGGAGGGGCCGCGGGCGAAGCCTTCCTCCTGCTGCGGGCGCTGCTGTCGAGCTGCGAGAAGGGGGCGGCGGCGGCGGCGCTCCTCCAGAAGCGGGGACGCTCGAGGGCGCTGGACGCCGTCCGGGCGCTTCGGGGCGGAGGAGGGACGTTCGGCCGGACGCCCCGTCGGAAGCGGATGGGCTCGGGGCGGGAGCCCGCGCGCCCTGCTGCCGCAGCCGGGGACGGAGAGGGCCGAGCGGAGCGCTGCTGGAGCGCCGCGACGGGGGTGAGCGTCGTCGAGGACGCGGCTCCTTCTCCCTTGCGAGCGGCGGGGGAAGCTGCAGGCTGGAGCCGAGGCTGGAAGGCAGGAGCGGAGCGGCCCCTGCTGCTGCTGCTGCTGCTTGTTTCGCCGCCGCCCGTCCCGGCCAAGGCAGCGTTTCTCCTCTGGACGCCTGAAGCGGCTCCCTTGGGAAGCGGGGGCAGCGCAGCAGGCGCCTCTTCCCCGGGCAGCCGCGGGAGACGAACCTCGAAAGGAGCTTGGGGTGTGCGGAGCTCCCGTCGCTCTGGGCGGGCCGGGACTGAGCCGGAGCCATGGACCGGTCCAAGTAAGTTGGACGGCACAGCCTGTGGGAGGGAGGGAGGGCATTAGGGGCACCCAACCTCAGCCGGGGCTCCCAGGGACCTGCTGCTCTTCCCTGTCGTATAGCGGGGGTACTTCCACACACTGGCCTGCCTTGCAGGGTTCTTGCGGGGAATGCGAAGACCTGTCTACTGAGGAAGTTCTTCGAAAGTGCTGAGAAGCTGTCGGCAAGCCCGAGGTCATCACAAAGAACATGGGTGGGAGGATGCTATTGCACTGGTGTCCTGCTTGTGGGATCCTGCTATCCAGGCGTGTCTGGAGCTGTGTTTCATGAAAGCAGGGCTGGGTCCTTCCCCACGCTGGCTGGCGGGAGGGTGGCCAGAGAAACGGTGGCTTCCCCTTGTTTCCGCTGCTGATGTGGAGGCCTGTGTGTAGGTAAGGAGGCCCCCTTGTGGAGGCTCATTGCACCACTCCCTCCCTCCCTCTCGCTGGCAATGTGACTCTCGCCATGTGCAGAGGTGCCCAGAACATCAGCAGATCTGTGTGGTGAAGTGGTGCGACCAAACTGCGCTGAGGCCAACACCCCAAGCAAAGTGTTGGCAAAGTCAGCATCTCCTTCATGGGCTGGGGAGGTTTTGCAAACTTTGTCCAGGATCCTGACTTGAGCTCAACTCCAGTATTTGGATTCCAGAGCAGCAGCTCCGAGGGAGGCCCGGGAGGTGCATTCAGCTGCCAGCGTTTGGGGGAAGCACCTTCCGGCTATTGGGCGGTATAGAAATGAAACGAAATGAAATAAATAAACACGCTGGGCAGCGAGGGCATCAACGTTGCCACGCGGAGTTCGCATCACAGCCAAGCCAGGCAAGTGCTGTGAGAGCACTGGCCAGCCACAGCAGGCAGGAAGATTGTCTCCTCGTCTTTCTGCAAAGGCCTCCGTGGAAGAGGCAGGCTGGCCTGGCTGGAGCAGTCCTTGTGCCTGGGCTGCTGTGGGGGACTGTGCCCTAGCAGCCCCCTTTGCCCCTCCTCAAATGGCTGGAAGTGGACGCTCTGGGCTTTGGGGTCTGAACTTCGTAGTCACTCAGAAGCCAGAAGATGCCTCGTGGCTTCAGAGTGGCCTCCAAAGGCTGGGATGAGAGCCAGCCCTTCCCCTGGCTTCATGGGTGGGGCCAGGGGCCTACCACACCCTAGGACTAACTTTGCAAGCAGGACACGTTTCTCCGAAGCTCCAAGTCCCCTTGATGGTACTTGGCCCGTTTGATGTTCGGCGTTTTAATCTTTGTAAACTGCCCAGAGAGCTTCAGCTATGGGGCAGGATGTAAACATAAATGATAATAACAATATACAATCCATGTTGGCCTTCCCTTCTTGACCCACCAGTGATGCTCCAATCTGAAGGCCAAGATGGGGATGGCAGCAGCACCCTCCCTCCGGGTGGAGCAGGGAGCAGAGCCGCGATAGGAGACCAGGGGTGGAAAGGGAGCAGAGCTGGCCTCAGCCTTCTTACTCTGCCCAGCCCGGAGGTTCGTGAGCAGCCTGAGGGCGGTGGCTGGAGAGCCCTCTATCTTGCCCTCTGGGCGGACAGACACAAGGCAGGGAGGACACCAGAATTGTCAACCGAGATGCCTTTTTATTTCTACATAAGAAGAGCCCTGAAGCTAGATCAGACCATGGGTCCAGCCGCTCCAGCATTCTGTTTACACAGTCACCAGCCAGGTACTCAATGGAAACCCACAAGCAGGACAGAGGGCAACAGCATCCTCACACCCATCTTCCCCAGCAACTGGGGGTACATTGGAATTCTGCCTCTGTTACTACAGGTAGCACATAAGCATCAGGGCTAGTAGCCCTTGGTAGCCTTCTACGATGAAATGCAACAATTTTTGGAGAGAGTCCACTAATTTGGAGTAGAAATGATAGTCCTGCTAGTAGCCATTCAATTGCTTTTGGTTAGTAGAAGTTTAGCCTGCTTCTTTAGACTCAGAAACATAGAACAGCAGAGTTGGAAGGGGCCTACAAGGCCATAGAGTCCAACTCCCTGCTCTCTCATCTCACACTATTGCCCCGCTCGTGCTCTTTGCTCCTCTAATGCCATGTTTCTCACCTGCCCAAGGGTCTCTACTTCCCTTGCTCAGCTTCGTCCATTTTCTTCCGCTGCCCCTTACGCCTGGAACGCTCTTCCAGAACATTTGAGAACTACAAGTTCAATCGCAGCTTTTAAAGCTCAGCTAAAAACTTTTCTTTTTTCTAAAGCTTTTAAAACTTGATTTTGATCTGACTTTTATACTGTTAGTTTTACTCTACCCTGTGCCTGTTTGGTGTATTCTCTTCCCCTTATTGTTTTATTATGATTTTATTAGAATGTAAGCCTATGCGGCAGGGTTTTGCTATTTTATTGTTTTACTCTGTACAGCACCATGTACATTGATGGTGCTATATTAATAATAATAATAATAATAATAATAATAATAATAATAATAATAGTGCAGGAATCCACCCTAAAGCATACCTGACGGATGGTTGTCCAGCTGCCTCTTGAATGCCTCTAGTGTAGGATAGCCCACAACCTCCTTATGTAACTGGTTCCATTGTCGTATTGCTCTAACAGTCAGGACGTTTTTCATGATGTCCAGACGGAATCTGGCTTCCTGTAACTTGAGCCCGTTATTCCGTGTCCTGCACTCTGGGAGGATCGAGAAGAGATCCTGGCCCTCCTCTGTGTGACAACCTTTCAAGTCTTTGAAGATTGCTATCATGTCTCCCCTCAATCTTCTCTTCTCCAGGGCCAGATCTACACTAAGCCGGATGTAACACTTTGAAAACGTTTTGAAGACTGTATAGGGAGTGTGTCCTGGGCCTCAACAGTTGTCACTACTGTTTTAAACAGTAGTGTAGATCCTGCCCAGGCTAAACATGCCCAGTTCTTTCCGTCTCTCTTCATAGGGCTTTCTTTCCAGACCCCTGATCATCCTGGTTTTATTCCCCCACCCCCTGTTTTTGGCACTTGTGAGGAGGAGAGGGGGTTCAAGGGGAACAAAAATGACCCTCCAGAGCTCCTGAAGTTGCTCACCCCTGGACTACACTGACTGGCAGTCGCTCTCCAGGTCCAAGGCAGAGGAAGCCTGAAGAGGCCACCTGGGTTTGAACCCAGGGACTTACATGCCACACTGGTTCTCGCCCCACTCACCTACAGCCCTTCCCCTAAAAATAAAGCAAGATGCCAGGCCTCATGGATCAGAATACTGCCAACCCTGACTGGCTCTCCAGGGTTTCAGGCAGGAGCCTTTCCCGCCCTACCTGGAGATGCCATTGGGGGGACTGACCCTGGGGTGGGGGTGGGGCTGTGTACCCACGCAGCAGGGGCTCTAGGTGCGGCCTCTTGCCTGAAGGCTGGTTTCTTACACACGGTGAGACAGACCCACCGTTCAGAGAAGGCGTGGCCCCTGCGCCTCTCAGTGTAGAAGTCGGCCCCTGGAGCCGTTCCTTCTTTCATCTTACACGACCCCACCCCAAGTCTCCTGTTTCTCTCTCCCAAGTTCTGCAAAGCTGGGTCGTGGCCACCCCGCCCAGCCCCCAGACACACGCACCCCCCCTGCCTGCCTAGTGAGGGGCTCCCCGCGGGGGGCTCAGACACTCAGATCTCCCACCGCCCCACTGCTAAGCTGGCTTGGTTTAAGTTCCTCCGTCGGAAAGCTGGGGGAGCTGTTGCATTAATCGAGCGCTTTGCCTGGGCGCAGAGGCGGCGGCTGCCTCCGCCTTCCCGGGGCTCCTGCGAGTGCACCGGTGGTTTTTTCTCCGCTTAGAGAGCACTTCCTGTTTACCCTGGATGGGGGGGGGGGATGCTAATCCGGGGGCCCTCTGTTGCAGCCCCCCCTCACACTCTCTGGTGGGGGGGGGGGGTTCGGATCCTTCCTGTTCCTCCTTGTGTGGAGGGCTTGGGGGAGGAAGGGCACCCTTTCTGCAGACCCGTTGCCTGCCTCCCCCTTTGCCTCTCTGAGCCTTTTGCCAAGTTTTGGGGAGACGTAGACCCCGTCCGGGGCAATTTGGCGTGCCCTCGCGTCACTAGAGAGGAATCCTGGATCTGTGTGACTCGGCCGTCCTCAAGCAGATTAACAGCAGAAGCTGAAAATCCAGGCTGACCCCAGCAAGATCATGAGTGTCGATAGGCGCCTCGCCCCCCCCACCCCCTCATCCCCCGCCGACCCCGAAGAGAGAGGCCTGCAGCAAGCGAGCCAGCGGCTTTGCGCCCGCGGCCTAAGCTGACGGGCAGCGCCCTTCTGCCCTCCCAGACTGGTCCGCTGCCACAGGATGTTACCCATAGTTCCATCCCGCCCTATTTCTGCATTCAACTCCTTTAAAAGAAAAAAGAACCCTTTCCAATTTTTCTCTCAAATACTTCTGCAATTGCTCTTCTTGAGGTGTTTTAGATGCCCAGCGCTCTGCCACCTCCGTCGGGGTGGAACCAAGACTGTTGGATTGCTACATTCCGACCCACAGATTAGTCCCAGAGGTGCAAATCAGGCCGTTAACTACACAGAGGTTCACAAAAGCTGGGCTCCTCAAGCGCCACCCCAGCCGCTCACCCCGGCCAACCTGCTTCAGGCATCGCATCCACCGTGCTATTGGCCATGACCTTTGGAAGAAATGGTTCGATCCTGCTGGTGGCTACTAGTCAGTATCAGAGGGGGCCGTTGCTCCCGTGTTTTGCTTGTGGGTCCCTGGTCGACAGCCAGTCGGCCACTGTGTGAGCAGAGTGCTGGACTAGATGGACCTTTGGCCTGATCCAGCATCAGGGCTCTGCTGATGTTCTCTAGCGAGAACCCTCGAGGCGAATGTCAGCCTGGTCCAATCTCTGCCTTTGCGTCTGTGCACACGTGGTTCTCCTCCCCCCACCTCCTCTGTGGGACACCGGCCTGCCCACCCGTCTGCGCACCCGCCTGTCTTCCCATGACATTAACACTGCATTGAAATTATTTTAAAAATAGAGATCTCTCTTAGTAGATTAAATTGTGATGTTCTAGGAGTAACAGCCGTTAATTAGGGAAAACGGAGATATTCAGCAATTAATGGGAATGGTGGCACATCTTTTGAGTTAATTTCATGTAAATGACTCACATAATTATCTGTATTTTGAATAATTAAGGAGGAGTTAGTGTAACTATTTAACCTTTTGCCATCTAATGCTGAAAGGGAGTCATTGAAACGGCAACTCACATTTGCCACTCGGGAGGCCTGGAGGGAGACTGGACCAACAGCTCCTCAGCCCCTCTAGCCCCCGCTCCCACCCCTGGGGGCAGTTCACACCAGTCCCCCAACCTCTTGGCATCCTAGCCCTTTGCCTACTACCTACTACGCTTTACTCCCCACCCAGGGGCTGTGTTCTCACCAGGCGTGCCTGTGATGTTGGTGGGACTGAGAGAAAGGCTTCCCCTGAAGATCTTAAAACACAGGCAGCCTTGTAAGGGATCATACGATCTTTCAGATAAGCTGGACCCGAACGATATGGGGCTTTATAGGTCATAACCAGCACTTTGAATTGTGTCCGGAAACAGACCAGAAGCCGGTGGGGCTGTTTTAACAGGAAACATATATGCTCCCTGTAACCAGCCCCGGTCAACACTCTGGCTGCAGCTCTTTGAACCGGATGGAGTTTCCGAACACTCTTGAAAGGCAGCCCCACGTAGAGCGCGTTACAGTAATCCAATCGGGATGTAACTAAGGCATGTGTCACCGTGGCCAGGTCTGACATCTCTAGGAGCGGGCACATTTGGTGCTCTAGCTTTAACTGTGCAAATACACTCCTGGCCACCGCTGAAACCTGGGCATCCAGGCTCAGGGCTGAATCCAGAAGTACACCCAAGCTGTGGACCTGCACCTTCAGGGGGAGTGTGACCCCATCCAACACATTGCTCTCATCCAGTCCATTACTGTTGACAGACACTGGTTTGGCACAGAGACCGCTTCCTTGGAATTGGGTGGAAAGGAGTAGCAGAATTGGGTGTCATCAGTGTACTGGTGGCACCGCACCCCAAAACTCCGGACAACCTCTCCCAACGGTTTCATGTATATGTTAAATAGCATGGGGGACAAAACCGAACCCTGAGGGGCACCACAGGCCAACCGCCAAGGAGTCAAACAGGAGTCCCCCAGCACCACCTTCTGGGTCTGCCCCTTCAGGAGGGAATGGAGCCACTGTAAAACAGGGCCTCCAAGTCCCATCACAGCGAGGCAGCCCAGAAGGATACCATGCCATGGTCAAAAGTATCAAAGGCCACATTATTTGTGACCATATCCCAGCATGTATAGAAAAGATCTTTGATACGTGATGTTTGGGTGGGGGCCTAGCTGGGTGCCGGAGACCCTGGTCTGGGTGCAAAAGGTTCCAGGGTCAGAAGGAAAATGATGATTGAAACCAAACCACCCACCCCCCATCTGCCCAAGGTGCTGCCAGCCAAAGCAGATAATGCTAGCCTGGAGGAGGGTTTCCAAAGGAGGCGGTTTCCACACAGTTCTTGTGATCGAAGAAGTACTACAGGTCACCATGGCCCAGGGGGGCACAATCTGGATCTAGACCAGAGGCACAGTGAGTCAGGGGCGGGGTGGGGGGTGACTCCATGGCCCTGATCCAGAAAGAACCCTCCCCCTCCTGCTGAGGCAGCTGCAGTCTCTGTGGGAGGAGAGCTTGGCACCAAGGGAAGCTCCCGGTGCTGGTCAAAGAGCCTTTGCAGGGAGCCTGCTCTGGATCAAAGCCAGGAGTGGGCAAAGGGTTACATCCCCCACCCTGGTCCCATCCAGTTGGAGGCCCTTGTGACGCCTCTTGACGCACACAATCACATACCAGACCTTGACTATTATATAATGAATCCAGTCTGGCCCAAAATCTAAAGCAGCTTCCTATACAATGATCCTAAGTGTTTGTGGCCTTATGAACATCTATTATTATTATTTATTTATTTATTTATTGTACTTGGTACTGTACAAAATAAACAAATAAAACAGCGATATCCTGCCTAGAGGCTTACAACCTAAAATCACATTAAAACGTATGAAGGGGGGGGAAGGGGTTCACAAAGCAGAAAAAAGAGAATAATCATAGTAATAAGAACAGTAGATCAAGCTAAAATACCAAAAGCTATTGAAAACAAATGAGTTTTCAAACGCGTTTTAACATCTACAATGGAACTCGTGGTACGTAGTTGCTCTGGAAGAGCATTCCAAGCAACCGGGGCAGCCAGAGAGAACGGGCGAAGCCGGGCAAGAGAGATAGAGACTTTGGGCGGGAGAGTAATTACTATATCAGTTTTTATGATATGAACACTATTGTTTTAAGCGACCTTCGCAAGGCTCCTGCTCTGAAAGGCAGCCTAGAAATATAAATATGGTTTCTCACTCTCTTTCCAGTGGAGTTTAATGGCCTTGTTGTTTCCCTGGACACACATCACAGCCATGTTTGCTGTCATTGTGTGTGTTTGCGTGCTCCATGGTGTAACTGGCAGACTGGGCACCTCCTGGAGGTGAGTTTGCCTTGTTGTCCGTGGCTGGATCTGCATGGGCCGTCCATCAGTGACCCTTTCCCTCCTTTGCACCAAGAGGGCCTTGGGATCCTAGGAGCAGAACCACAGAGCTTCCCCAGGTTCCCAAGGCATAGGGTGACCATATGAAAAGGAGGACTGGGCTCCTGTATCTTAAACAGTTGCCTAGAAAAGGGAATTTCAGCAGGGGTCATTTGTATAGATGGAGAACCTGGTGAAATTCCCTCTTCATCACACCAGTTAAAGGTGCAGGAGCTATACTAGAGTGACCAGATATAAAAGAGGGCAGGGCACCTGCAGCTTTAACTGTTGTCATGAAGAGGAAATTTCACCAGGTTCCCCATATATACAAATGACACCTGCTGAAATGTCCTTTTCAATACAACTGTTAAAGATACAGGAGCCCTGTCCTCCTTTTCATATGGTGACCCTACCAAGGCAGGCAGTGGCCAAAGTCCGGAGCAGCACCAGCTGATGTCACAATGGCAGGGGGGGGGGCCCTGGGCAGAACGTTGGCTAGCAGACTCACAAGGGAGCAACGGGGCTCCAAAGGACTGGCATGCGACCCACACGTCAAGATGGCGGCCAGCGAATGGATAACATAAGTAAAGCCTTGGTTCCTCTCAATCTAACGGTCTTTAAAAAATCATAGGAACATAGAACAGTAGATTTGGAAGGGGCCTCGATGGCCATTGAGTCCTACCCCCTGTTTAGTGCAGGAATCCACCCTAAAGCATCCCTGACAGATTGCTGTCCAGCTGCCTCTTGAAGGCCTCTAGTGTGGGAGAGCCCACAACCTCCCTATGTCATTGGTTCCATGGTCGTACTGCTCTAACAGTCAGGAATTTTTCCTGATGTCCCTATGGAATCTGGCTTCCTGTAACTTGAGCCCATTGTTCTTGGTCCTACATTCTGGGATGATCGAGAAGAGATCCTGGCCCTCCTCTGTGTGACAACCTTTCAAGTATTTGAAGGGTGCTATCCTGTCTCCCCTCAATCTTCTCTTCTCCAGGCTAAACATGCCCAGTTCCTTCATAGGGCTGATCATCCTGGTTGCCCTCCTCTGAACACGCTCCAGCTTGTCTGCATCCTTCTTGTATTATGGTGCCCAGAACTGGATGCAATATTCAAGATGAGGCCTAACCAGTGCAGAATAGAGGGGAACCAGAACCTCACTCGATTTGGAAGCTATACTTCTATTAATGCAGCCCAAAATAGCATTTGATTTTTTTGCAGCCACATTATTATTATTATTATTATTATTATTATTATTATTATTATTATTTATTTATTTATATAGCACCATCAGTGTACATGGTGCTGTACAGAGTAAAACAGTAAATAGCAAGACCCTGCCGCATAATCACATTGTTGGCTCATATTCAGCTTGTGATCTACAACAATTCAAGGTCCTTCTCGCTTGTAGTATTGCTGAGCCAAATATCCCTCATCTTGTAACTGTGCCTTTGGTTTCTTTTTCCTAGGTGTAGAACTTGGTATTTATCCCTATTAAATTTCATTCTGTTGTTTTCAGCCCAGCACTCCAGCCTATCAAGATCACTTTGAAGTTTGCTTCTGTTTTCCAGGGTATTAGCTATCCCACCCAACTTTGTGTCATCTGCAAATTTGATACATGTTCCCTGCACCTTCTCATCCAAATCATTAATAAAAATGTTGAAGAGCACTTGGCCCAGGACTGAGTCAATACCAAAGGTTCATGTTTACCTAAGTGGAAGGCGTGGTGGGCGAAGCCAGACTGAGCACGCATTGTGGGCTTCCAAACTGGCCTTTTATAACTCCTACAATGCCGGTGACCTCATCCTTGGTTTCGGACCTGGTTGTACCACCATCCCCATTTCTCTCAATGTAGCCCGGTCTGCCACTGACACCAGTAACACCCAGGCGGAGGTCTCCCTGCGATGCCAAGCTGCGTGCTGCTTCCAGCGCTTGACTGACCTGTCCATGACAGCCTTCCTTCATTTCCAAGAATATATCCCATCACTCACAGTCCTCTCTTGACATACACACAGGACTCATCACACCACAAAAGACAGTGAGTTCTTACCAGTCCTATGTCCTGCAATGCCTGTTCCGTTCTTCTCTCAGGCAGGGAGGAAGATGGTCCCTGCATCTGTGCAACCCAGCATTTGGGCTGGGCCAGCACCAGGCATCAGCTGCCCTGCAAAGTTCTCGGGCCCAGCTGCTGTAGCAAGGCCTGCGTTAAAGGTCTGACCGAGAGTGCTGCCTTCTGCCAAGATACGTTTGGACCAAGAGGTCGCAGCAGCAACTCCTCCTGCATCCCTGCCGTTCTCCTCCTTCCCTGTCACCTCAGTCTGCTCTTTCCCCCGTTGCATTGTGCCTATTTCTGCCTATTCACCAACCTCCCAAAAGTCTTTTTTAACCTGACTTTATGCCTCTTCCACACCCAGCGAAGGTCCCCAGAGCCATCTTCGTCCAAGCCACTGGCTGAGCCCTTTTCTTAAAGGACGTTGCAGACCTCAGCCAAGTTGGCATCAGTCTCTGTGCAACAACTGACATTAAGCGGAACCATCCTAAATTACACTGCCCACCACCACGCACACACCCATTGCAAAAAAGCCCAGGTGGAAGAAAGGAGAACATCTGCACTTTGCACATGCCCCACTGTCCAAGCTCAGCAACGTTGCTGCTGCAGGGAGGCAGCAAACTAAGTCGGAACCTCCTGAAGGCAGTCTGGAGAGCGGGGACGGCTGTCGCCCCTGCCGCAAAGCTCCCGGCTGCCCATGGAATGCCACCGGGCTCCCTCCTTCTCGGGCCCTAGCAGTCCTGACAGGCAAAGGTTGCCTCTCTTCAGTTCTTCTCACCCTCCTGAGGGAGAAGCCTTCTTTAGAGCAAAGAGTCGCCCTTCTCAAGCCCAGCCAGAGACGGCCCCGTGAGTAACCTTCCCTTGGCTGAGTCATTCAGCAAGCCGGATCGGGATACATGTGGTGCCTGATTACAACTCCCCTGTTCTCTCTTTGCCCGCTCGCATTTGCCAGGTGTTTTGGTCGCTCTTGTTGTTATTATTATTATTATTATTATTATTATTATTATTATTATTATTATTTATGTATTTATTTATTTATATAGCACCATCAATGTACATGGTGCTGTACAGAGTAAAACAGTAAATAGCAAGACCCTGCTGCATAGGCTTACATTCTAATAAAATCATAATAAAACAATAAGGAGGGGAAGAGAATGCACCAAACAGGCACAGGGTAGGGTAAAACTAGCAGTATAAAGTCAGAACAAAATCAAGTTTTAAAAGCTATAGGGAAAAGAAAAGTTTTTAGCTGAGCTTTAAAAGCTGCGACTGAACTTGTAGTTCTCAAATGTTCTGGAAGAGCGTTCTATCGGGGTAATTGCTTACCCAAAATATAGCAGAGTGCGAAATAGCAGCAGCGTAGAGCCTGGAAATGGTTTCAGCTTGAATTTAGGAACAAAAAGAAGCACTCACGGTCTTTGGTCAGTAAGAAGCTTTACTGACACTAAATAAATTACTTACAGAATAAATGGTCATATATACAGTCCTTTCACCAACAGTACAGCAACAACGTAGCAGTATAACATCAGCAGTCTGATAATGTCAGCAGTAAGTTCCAGCAGTAAGTTCCAGCAGTAAGAAGCCATACAACATGGACTTCTTAAATACACTTTTCTCCTTGGCCCAATTAACCAATAGTCTCTTCATCTTGTACATCTCGTACCGCACGTAGGCCAGGGAAGAATCTGCTTCATACTGGACTTCTCCTGGCAGAGACAATCTGGCCAAGGACATCTTTTTAACTCTTTAGAGTCCTTTTCCTTCTGTGGGTAAAAACCTAACCACAACACCCTTTCATTTTTAACTACAGAAAAAATACAATTTACATTTCATTACATTTCACCTGTAAGAAATCAACTTTACATGTTTACAACAATCCCAACATTGTGTACATTTCTCTGTGTGTTACATTTCCCAGAGACTTATTTATATGTAAGCTTTTCTTTTCTTCTTCTTCCAAGCACTGTTGAAAAACTTGGTGCTTTGGGGCGTTGAACTACTTTGCAATCTTCCAACTTGCAAACTTTCAGCAATTTTAAAACTTTCTGCTTCTGGCTTTTTAGGTAATTTCCTTTGGAAACTTTTCTACCTCTACACCAAGGTAACACCTAACTTTCCCCAGAGACTTCAGTTTCAACCCTTCCTGCAGCTTTGGGCTGAGTTTTCTTGAATGTGGTCTTGGGAACTCCCTGCCACCAGTAGACGAACCACTAGCTCCACAATCATGTACTCTTTTGCTTGCCCCTTTGCATACAGACACGTGTGTTTGAAAACACCCCCTTTCAGTTTTCGCTGCCTGAAAACACTTTTCTTGCTCTTGTTCAGACAATTTCAACACACCACTGTAACTCTCAGGTTCAGACTTCACACAACAAACACTGAATTCATCTGAATACTTTAAAGGTGGAATTCCTTTGTTTTTTCTTTGTGAACGACGAGGTACACTGGCAATTTCTTCCTCCCTTTCATTTCCCTCCTCCCTTCCACTTTTGGGAGTGGAAACACTCTTCTCAGAGATGTGAGGGCTCTGAGAAGTTAACCCCTGAGTTACTGTTTTCTCCTGGTTGTTCACGGTTTCTAACAGAACTTGGGAACCTTGAATCCTGTCCCAACCTGCCTCCTGAAAAGTAGCAGACCTAGAAACAACCACCTTCCCATGACTTAGGGAAAAAACGCCAAGATTTGGATTGCATGCCAGAATAACCCACAAAACGTAATTTCACAGACTTGGTTTCACCTTTAGATCTTTTGGACTTTGGGATATGCACGTATGCCCAAGACCCCCATGTTCTCAAGTGAGACAAATCTGGCTTTGAACCAAAAAGTAAACAGTAAGGCGAACTGCCTGTAACCCTGCTCCAGGTTCTATTACACAAATAGTTTGCGGTTAAAAATGCTTCTCCCCACAAATCTTGCTCAGCGTTTGCATCAGCCATGAGAGAATCTTTCTTCATTTGAAGTACTCCAATTCTTCTCTCAATTGACCCATTTTGAAAAGGAGTTTGGGGATCTATTAACCTGTGTGTGATTCCTGTTTTCCTAAACCACTCACAGAACCTTCCAGAAACAAACTCACCCCCACGGTCCGACTGCACAGAAATAATGGGCTTGTTAAAGAACTTTTCCGCCCAAGTTTTCCAATCCCTAAAAGTTTCAAAAGCTTCTGATTTTCGCTTCAGTAAATAACACCAACTAAAGCGTGTGTAATCATCCAGAATTACAAGCACGTAACTGGATCCCCCTTGTGTAGGCGTGAATGGCCCTACCAAGTCAATAAACACCAGTTCAAAAGGCTTTTGTGACACCCTGTCACTTTTCCTGCAGATGTTCTGCACCCGGGATTTGGTCTGATGACAGATTGAACAATCCAAGAAATTTTTACAGTTTCGCAAGCTTAACCCTGTACACACTTGAGGCATGTGACTTAACACTTTAAAACTTGCATGACCTAAACGCCTGTGCAACTCATGAACACAATTTTTATGGTCTGGTACGTTACCAGTTTGTGCCACCCTTTCTTTACCTGCACCCATGTAGAACAGTCCATTTTTAACATGTCCCAGTGCCACATTTTGTCCATCCTTAATCACTTGGCACTCATCCTTCTGAAACGTAACAACGTATCCTTCAGACGTTAGAGCACTAACAGAAAGGAGACAAAAATCTAAATCTGGAACATACAGAACCTGTTCACACTCCTTTTGCAGACATGGAACGTAGCAACAGCCAATTCCTTCCACCCTCGACGTTCGTCCATCTGCAAGCGTGATTGACTTCACCTTGCTTGGTTCCAACTTCCGAAACGCCTCTGGATTATTAGAAATTGTTCTGGACGACGCAGAATCAATCAGCCAAACCTCTTGGGCCTCGTTACACCTCACTGTGGCTGAAACAAATGCATTCGAGCATTCCTTCTCCTCTCCAGCCTGTGTAACTCCCTTCTTCCTCTTTTTACAGAAGCGTTTGATATGACCCGGCTGTTTGCAAAAATAACACTTTCTTACTGCAACTGCGGCTCTCTCCACACTGTTGCCTTGGAAACACTTATCTTTCTGCATTCTTTCTTCGCTGCCAAGGGCTGACTGCTTAACCCTTTCCTGGCAGTTTTCCTCCTTCCTGGAAAGACGCCGTTTCTCTTCTTGGAGCAAACGACCCGTCAAATAATGAAGAGTGAGTTCATCAGTCTTCATACTTTCCAGACTGGTTGTCAGAACGTCCCAGCTTTGAGGCAACGACCCCAAAATCAGGTAGCACTTATGCTCTTCCGTAAAAACGATTCCGACCTCCTGCAACTGGACAAATAGAGATCTCACCTGTTGGAGATGATTTGCCAAACTTCCAGCCTCCTCCAACTTTAACCGATACAGCTCTCTGGTGAGGCTCAGCCGTGTGCTTGCCGACGCACGCACATAAATCTGTCTCAGCGCATTCCAGCTGTCTCTTGCCGTCTCATCTCTGGTGATATGGACAATTTGCGAGTCCTCCATACTCAAGACAATGTTTGCTTTGGCCCTTTCATTCTGCTCTTCCCACACTTGTGCTTCTTGAGCAGTCTGACCAACCGGCCTCGGGACACTCACGACGTTCCAACATCTGTCCCGCTTCAAAAACATTTCCATCTTGAATGACCACGTTAAGTAATTTCTCTCATTCAGCCGTTCCACCGGAATACTGGATGCCATCTGAACCTGGGCCATCCTCACCGGCTGGGCTGGAGCGCGACTCACACTGGATACAGACCCGTCTGAGCTCGACTCCGTCTTTCCCTCCAGCGTTCCTTTGCTCTCAAGCTTTCCAGCAACCAAAAATTATGCCTTCCAGACTTTCTCTGGGCGCATAACCTATCGGGGTAATTGCTTACCCAAAATATAGCAGAGTGCGAAATAGCAGCAGCGTAGAGCCTGGAAATGGTTTCAGCTTGAATTTAGGAACAAAAAGAAGCACTCACGGTCTTTGGTCAGTAAGAAGCTTTACTGACACTAAATAAATTACTTACAGAATAAATGGTCATATATACAGTCCTTTCACCAACAGTACAGCAACAACGTAGCAGTATAACATCAGCAGTCTGATAATGTCAGCAGTAAGTTCCAGCAGTAAGTTCCAGCAGTAAGAAGCCATACAACATGGACTTCTTAAATACACTTTTCTCCTTGGCCCAATTAACCAATAGTCTCTTCATCTTGTACATCTCGTACCGCACGTAGGCCAGGGAAGAATCTGCTTCATACTGGACTTCTCCTGGCAGAGACAATCTGGCCAAGGACATCTTTTTAACTCTTTAGAGTCCTTTTCCTTCTGTGGGTAAAAACCTAACCACAACACGTTCCAGGCGTAAGGGGCAGCAGAAGAAAATGGACGAAGCCGAGCAAGGGAAGTGGAGACCCTTGGGCAGGTGAGAAACATGGCATCAGAGGAGCGAAGAGCACGAGCGGGGCAATAGTGTGAGATGAGAGAGGAGAGATAGGAAGGAGCTAGACAGTGAAAAGCTTTGTAGGTCAACAGGAGAAGTTTATATTGCATTCTGGAGTGAATTGGAAGCCAATGAAGAGATTTCAGAAGTGGAGTAACATGGTCAGAGTGGCGAGCCAAGAAGATGATCTTTGCAGCAGAGTGGTGAACAGAAACCCACGGACTGATGTGAGAAGAAGGAAGGCCGGTGAGAAGAAGGTTGCAGTAGTCCAACCGAGAAATAACCAGTGCATGAACAAGCGTCTTGGCAGAAGAGACAGACAAAAATGATCGAATCCTGGCAATATTATACAGGAAAAAACAACAGGATTTAGCTACTGTCTCGATATGAGGAATAAAGGAGAGCGAGGAATCAAATATAAAGCCAAGACTATGAGCTTCCTTGACTGCGATTCCGGCACAGGTGAGAGGCGGCAAGCTGGCACGTGTGAATGGCAGGCAGGCCTTTGACAAACACAGATTGCCACTTCTAAAAATAGAGGCCGTGGCGTGCCACTGAAGTGGAGCGCAATGCGTTATGGAAATGCCAGGCTTGAGCTGAACTCGAATTGTATAGAGCGCGCTCTGGACCCAGGGCTGGAGCCAAGGGAGGGGGAGGGGGAGGAAGAGGCCATGCTGGAAATGGCCTCCCAGGGCCTCTGCCATCCCCAAAGGTACCTGCTGCCACACAGGAAGTTTAGCCTAATCTCAGCATAGACTCTTTCGAGGAAGGTACAGAAACAGCCTCCTGGAGCGCTGCACTCCTGTGCATGTGCAAAGAGGTTTTGAGGAAAAGGCCAGAGAACAATGAGGCTGAGCCTCCGAACCAGGAAGACCAGAGTCCTGCATTATTTATTGGTTTTGTTCTGAGGTTCATTTTATAGCCCACAAGGGAACAACCCGGGGGGGGGGGGGACACAGGAAATACACCACAGAAATACAGGATGTAGAATGCAGAGAATGAAAGCAATTTTAAAGCACATGTTGGATTGCGTCCAAATGTATTGTGCTGTGATTCTTTTCCCACGTGATCACCATCCAAGTGCTCCGTGCACGCCGGGCATTGCTGGGGTGCCCTGCAGGGGCTGTGCGCCCCCCGCAAGGAATCTGTGTTCTCAAATGCGGCTGCGTGTCCACGTGGGTCAGCTCTGCATGGGAGAAAGGACAGTCTTCCTGCATCACCATCAGAGAGGGCTCAGGGCTCAGGGACCCCCCCCCCCCAAAAAAGGAAAGGTCTTCCAGGCACAAAGGAAGACTGAGAGCGCTTGTTGAAATTCAAGCACATCGCAGGTGTCAATATAGGGTTAGTGGAGCATGCATGGAGCAGGGGAGGGAGCTCTGCGTAAGAGGGGAGAAAGCAGATCACTGGGAGAGAGGCAGGGATTTCTGGCTCCCAATTGTTTAACAGGAGTGCAGCAAAATATGCCCCCCCCACACACACACACCTCCACCGCACTGCCTTAAATGATACTGGTGAAATGAAGAAAACGTGGGGTAACCAGGAGTGGATTTTTGTGTGGACAGATGGTGAGCACCTTTCTGTTCTGGTACTCTGCACGAATCCCTGGGGTCAAAAGTCTTTTCCTTTATGTGCGCATCTCTTGCACCAGGCTCCGGCCGGTGAGCGATGGGGTCCTAGGGGAAAACCCCCAAAGCAGATCCTGCAGCCTGAGGTCCGCACAACCCTGCTGCGTTCACACATTCAGATGAACATGGGTAGGTTGGGGAAGAATTATTACTATTTATTACATTTTATAACACCCAGCTGATCAACCCCCATAAAATATGTTGCCCCATACTGGGTGGGGATAGAGAGAGGGGAAGAGACCTGCCTGCCGGATTCACACCATGAGCTTCACAGCCCTGTGGGTTGCTGAGAGGTGTAAACTCAATGTTACCACCACCCCTTCCTGCTGAGTTTAGTCCCTGGGAGGGGAAAGGGCCGGGTGCTTCTCTGAGCCATCCGTAGAAAGCCGTTGAGATCGCTGAGCGTTTGTCTTTGCCGAGCTGCTGGGTGGCGGCTGTGATGTGGATCTGCTCACTTGCGGAGTAGAAGCACACAAAGGGACGCTGAGGACTCGAGATCCAAGCAGCCGCTACCGGGGGCGGGGTGCAGGGGGCAGGGGGAGGAACCCCTCTCCCCTCCTCTCCTCTCCTGCTGCCTGCAATTAAGAGCATCTCACAGGCATTGGCTCCTTGTGCAGCTACCTGGCAGAGCAGCCAGTGAAGTTCTCCCCTCTACGCCACTTAGGCCATTCTGTCTGCACTGTGGACGAACTCCCTTGCTCCCATTTTGGTGCACATCAGTCCAGCTGCCAGGAAAAGAGAAGCGAAGAAGACCAGGGGAAGAACTGCTGTCTCCCACCCACCCAGCGGCTGCTGCCTCTGCCGCCCCCCGCCCCCCCTCCACGCTTTGCAATTTCAGTCCTCCAGCGTGAGAATGCACCACTGAGGATCCTGATCCGTCCCAACGGCCCTGCGACGATGCACCTGGAGATTCACTGGGGCTGAGACGTCCTCACTTCTCCCATAGGTCAGGGTCAAGGGGGTGTTAGGAAGTTTGCATTCAGATAGAACACCCTCCCCCACCCCCCATTTGCTTATTATTTTATTTATAGTCCCCCTTCCTGCCAAAATATGGCCCTCCAGTCCAGACAGCTACTCAGTGGACTCAGGGAGAATTTTCCTCTTCCCTCCTAGCCTTTCCCCCTCTCAACACGGAGAGCCCTGGCAGTGGCTACTTGTCCCCAGGGACAGGAGGCAAGTTCAGGAACCGTTTGTTGTGAACTGGCCAGAGAGCGTCGTTGGTATAGAACTGCAATAGATTAAAAAAATTCAGGCTCCCGGTAGCTGTGGCACAACACAAGGGTCTCCAGCCACAGCAGAGCCGGGGAGGGGGTTTGCAGGACCGCAGGAGGTGACCCCCCCATCCTCCTCATCCATGGCTGGGAGCTTGGGTGCTGCAGGTCTGAAAGTGATCTTGGGCTGGTTCCCACAACACAAGGAGCCACGCTGAAAACAAGCCACTTTGCTGCTGCCGACAGATGACCGGGCGCTCGCCAGCTTGCCAAGGGTGGCTTCCCCTTTTGTCCTCCCACCTACGGCCAGCCCATCTCCCAGGGGTCTTTGAAGCACAGCTCCTCCATACTCCTGCTGTGATGGGATTCCCCACCCCACCCTTGGCAGACAAGAGTCTCAAGTCTCATGCTTCATGATAAGTCCAAGCAAGCGAGTGAGCACCAGGGAAGTTGAGAAGACGTTCCCACGCAAGGGCCTCTCCTAAGTCCAGGATTCAGGATCAGTCCAGGCAAGCAAAAGCCCCAGGCAGTAAAGATTTCCCCAATTCGGGCTCTGCTCTATGTCATCCCCGTCAGGCTAAAAGCCCTGGTTTCAGGATGAGTCCTGGCATCCAAGATGGGCTGAGTCCAACCAAGACAGCCCAGCCCAGGCATCAGAGATGTTGCTTCTAGCCAAGTGTCCCAGCCTGTGCACTGGCTTAAATACAGAGGAGGGGCTGCTAAGAAACCACCACCACCACAACCCTACTGACAGAAATGGATGCCCACCAGCAGACACTGCGCCCGAGAGGGCGTCTCAACCTGTGTGACACCTCCCAAAGCCCCTCCCTTGCTGAGTCCTCCCCCCTACCTCCTGGGTTGCCACAGAAGATTCCTCAGCTTGTAAATCAGAGACCTGACTCAAGTCCTGACCTTGCAGCGGTGGTCGAAAGGGAGTCCTGCTCTCCTGCAGCCTGTAATCAGAGGGGAGGCCAGGCGGAGCCAGGCTCCTGCCTTTCTGAGTCCCCACGGCCAGAACAGGCCCAAGCCAGCCTCCTCCTTGGACACAGGGGCAATCGAGGGAGGGCATAGCTCAATGGCAGACCATGGGCTCTGTGTGCAGAAGCTCCCAAGTGTGATTACTGGCACTCCTGGGTGGGGCTGGGAAAGGCCTCCCTTGGCCTGAAACCCTGGAGAGCCTGGCTGCCAATCCGTGTCAGCCACGCAGAGGTTGATGGGCCACAGTGGCTTGGTGTAACAGGCGACCCGCTGGGCCAGGGCCAGGGCCCAGTGAGAGGGGGCCTTTGAGCGCAATTTCCCAAACAAACCGCCCCGGTTCTGGACCTGCTGAACAAGCCTTGCAGCTTCGGCAGCTTTTAACCAGAGTGCTGCCTCCTTATTCATGCATATGAACCCTGAAAATGTCATTGAAAATATTAATTTCTCTTCTCATTTGATGTGTGTGGCAGTTTTCATTAATGAAATGTCATCTAAATGTGAGCCATAATCAGACTTTACATGTCAACAGCTCATAGCAAAGAGGAATCCGCGTGGTCTTGGCTCTCCAAAACTGTAAGACAGGCTGGAGGGTGGAAGTCGGCTCTGGTTGAAAAACGTGTTGAAAGCACCAAGGGGCATGATGAGTGTGTAGCGGAAAGGCCTTGGAGAGCTTGGAATGGGTGAGAATTTATTGTATGCCGTAAGCGTGGCTAGTTCTATATGTACGTGTTGTGAGATAAACGATGAGTAATGGAATATGTTCTTGGAAATGGAGGGAGGCTGCCATGAATGCATTTGTCAATTGCTTGAAGCAGCACATAGCTTCACTTAGCAAGGAGACCTTCTTCTGGGTGTTACCCATATCAGTGGCAGACCTGGTTACATTGAGGGAAATGGGAATGGTGGTACAACCAGGCCCGAAACCAAGCATGAGGTCATTGGCATCTTAGGGGTTATAGAAGACCAGGGTTTGATCAGCTTGTCAGAGAGATCCTGGGAGAACAAGAGACCCATCACCCCTACTCAGGTTGGCCTCACCCACCATGTCTTCCACTTAGGTAAACACAAATCTTTGACATTGACTGTTAGCTTTGAGAGGAACCTAAGTTGTACTATGTTAATGATACACTTGCTACTATCTTCATGTATTCTTTGAGACCATATTTCTGTTTGAGAGAAGTGTCAGAGACCACTATTCTTGAACCCCAAAACACTTGATAAAGATTTGTAAATGGGTCACTGAGTGGGGTCTGTCCTTTGAAGCCAATGGTGTTGAGAATGTGGATAGGGAGACATTTCTCTCTCTTTCCTATAATACTAGAACCCAATGGGGTCATCCCATGAAGTTGATTGGTGGGGAATTCAGGATAGATCAAAGGAAGCCTCCGGGTTCTAGTATTTTGAGAGAAGGAGAAAAATGTGTCCCTATCCACATTCTCCACGTCATGCATAATTTTGTACACTTCTATCATGTCTCCGCTTAGCCTCCTTTTTCCCCAAGCTAAACAATCCCACTTGATGTAACCTTCCCTCATAGGGGAGATGCACCAGCCCCTTGGTCATTTGAGTTGCCCTTTTCTGCACTTTTTCCTGCTCTATAATATGGTTTTCTAGGTGTGGTGACCAGAACTGTACACAGTTTTCTAAGTGTGGTCCCGCACTATAGATTTCTATAAAGACAGGCCATTTTATTCTCAACTCCTTTTCTTATAATGCCAAACATGGAGTTTGCTGCCACACATTGGGTGGACATTTTCATCACACACTGGGTTGACATTTATTTATTTTGGAGGGATTTTTTTTGCTACAATACCTTTCTGTAGCAACCCTCCCAAAACGAGATATACAAAGTAATCCACCCTGAAAAAATAATTGAATGCTCATACTTATAACAAATAATAAAACAAAACAAAATGGAATTCATCATTGGAATCCCCAGACATATTCATGAATTTCACTTTGCTCCCTATCTGGCCCCTCAGTGCTTTTTCAGTAGAGCAACCCACCCTGCACTTTCCCTGAGGACCCAGATCCATGTCTGAGGCCCTATTCTGTGCTGCGCTGTGGTCTTAAAGTATAGCAGAGGATCATAAAACAAGAACGGGGCCTTTTTGGTTGTGGCACCTAAGCTACAGCGCAGCGTGCTTGCCAAGAGAGGCCCAGCATTGAACAAAAGTGGGAGACAAATAATTAATAATAATAATAATAATAATAATAATAATAATAATAATAATAATAATAGGCCTCTCTGGGGTGAAGTGGGCCAGGCGTATGCTTGATGGAGGGGTGATAGTTATGACCGGCATACTGCTCATAGTTCTTGCTGCTGCATTTTCTGACTTTTATTTAAAAGAAGAAGAAGCTGATATCCTGTAATGTGATTTGATGTTGCTTGCCACCTTATGGGCAGGAGGGGTGTTGGAAACGTGGGAGTGCAGACTTCTTAATCAACACACCAACGTAAGATGCCTGAGTTCAAAGCACGTGGACACCTGGCCCGACGTTGTGAGCATGCTGCGAGCCCTGGGAACACCTTATAGCTTCGTAGCCTCCCAGGAATCGCAGTGAGACCACAAGGTCAATTGCTGTGCCTCGGAAGTGCTCCTTCCCTGAGCACCAGCTCATGAAGTCCTTTGCAGCAATATATGAATGAAGCACAACTGTGTGAAGGAGGGGGGGGGCAGGATCAAGGTGTTGATTAATCCACTTCGCCTTTTAAATGCAGCCACGAAATGTCTCCTCCCTGTGAAGCTGCCTTCAACTCATCTGCATCAGATGTTGCAATGGATCACCAAAGGTGCTGCTGATGCCACTCCTTGGGCAGAAATTCCTTTTAATGAGCCATGAATAATGCCCCAAAAGGGAGCAGAGGTCAGGGGCCGTGCTGTGTGTGCCCACGGTGGGAGGGGGGATTAGCCAGACAAGCCAGACTGGCAGCAGGGCTGAGAGAGAGAGAGAGAGAGAGAGAGAGAGAGAGAGAGAGAGAGAGCCACAGCAGGGCAATGAGGTCCTCGGCCAGCCTGAACCCTACTCATCCCTGAGGGCTGTCATGACCTCCCAGTTTTCCTTGTTAGGCTAATGTGACACAGCCCTTGGGGAGTGGGGTGCAGGTGGCTGTTGGTTTTTCTGCCTGTTCAAAGCTACACCTGCATCAGGATGCATCCGTTGGCTTTCCATTCATTTTGGTTGAGAACCATCTCTTTCCTTTTGGGCTTTCCCATTGTTTCCAGTTTCCCGTGGCTTTTAGTGGGGGACTCAAGGCTCCATGGACTCTTTGCCTTGGACTTCACGGGGAAGCAGGTGCTGGGAAGATTCCTCAGGTGAAAAGAGGGTGAAAGACAATGGAAGTTCAAGACCGACTTGCAAAACAGAACAACTTCACAATCGATCCGCCCTCCTGACCCTCGTAGGGTCCTTGACTGGGAGGCGGTTGGCCTTTTAACTGAAATATCAAGTGAAACTCATCCGTAAGATCATTCAGAGGATGGGAAGATTCTCCTTACAAGAGAACGATAGTATTGTCTTTAAGGAAGGAAGGAAGGAAGGAAGGAAGGAAGGAAGGAAGGAAGGAAGGAAGGAAGGAAGGAAAGCAAGCAAGCAAGCAAGCAAGCAAGCAAGCAAGCTAGCTAGCTAGCTAGCTCCAGGAAATGTCAGACCAAACAGATTATGTGCCTCCAGGAAAATTGGTGGAAAATCTCACATGTGTCATCCACAATCTTTTGTGATACTGGGACCGAAATAGTTCAAAGAAGTCAATGTGAACAATTCTGGACTAGATGGACCTGAGGAAGGCAGGCAGGGGTCTGACTCAGTCTGCGGCAGCTTCTGATGTTCTTGTGTTCCAGGTGTTGGGGACAACCAACAGGAGACGGTTTTCACTTGCTTACGTTGAACCACATTGACCGTATGGATGCCCACTCTCCCAGTTTGGAGACATCCTTTTGGAGCCCTTCACAATCCCTTTTTGTTTTAAACACCCTAAATAATTTGATGTTATCCACAAACTAGGCTATATCTCTGCTCACTCCTGATCCCAGTTCATTTATGAACAGATTGAAAAGCATTGGTCCCAATACAGATCCCTGCGGGTCCCTGCTATTTACTACTCCATGACTGCTAGGTTTGCTCAAGGTCTTTGGAGAGGGACTTTGTCAAAAGCCTTTAGAAATTCCAAGTGATTTATTTATTTATTTATTTATTTATTTATTTATTTATTTATTTATTACATTTCTATACCGCCCAATAGCCGAAGCTCTCTTGGTGGTTCACAAATGTCTACTGGATTACCCCCTGTCTACATTTTTATTGACATTCTCAAGGAACTCTAAAAGGCTAGTAAGACAGGACTTATCTTTGTGAAAGCCATGTTGAGGTGTTTCAGCAGGGTTTGTTCTTCTATATGCTTACTAATGTTGTCTTTAATAATGCTTTCAACCAATTTACCTGGAACAGACATTAAGCTCACTGGCCTGTAATTTTCTACATCCCCACAGATCCCTTTTTAAAAAATGGTGTTACATTGGCCATCTTCCAGTCCTCTGGTACAGCTTAGGGACATGTTTTCAGTTGGATCAACAGCATTTTCATCTTGTACTAGGTTTAGGGTTAGGATTACATTCAGGGTTGCCTTTCCTCTGGTCGGTTCCAGCACCAGCTGTTCTTCGGCACAGTCGTTTAGAGCATCAAGAAATTTAACCATCATCCATTCCATTTCGATGAAGGTTGCCTCAGAAGCTAGCAACCAGAAAGCCACGGTGTCTTGCTGAGCCAGCTGGTGATTCATTCTGAGAGCCCTTTCGACGGCATCCAGAAGGGTATTCTCGGGAGGGATCAGGCGCCCCACGTCAAGGCTCCGTGCTTCTGCTCTTACCCATGACCTCCTTTAGACATGGGTATCTGAGGGTGACGAGGAACCGGGCACAGAGGTCTGTGCCTGGCTAAGGCTGCCCGCTGCCCTCCCAGTGCCCTTGCCGTGTGGCCAGGGGGCTCCTTCAGGAAGAAGGCGTGCTTCTTGAAACCTTGTTACCCTGGAGGCAACGAAGGAGGCCCCAAAGAGCAGCAAACCCAGTTCCCTGAAGGGGAGAATTGGGACGAAAAAACAATCAAGAATGATGGAGATCTTGTGGAACGGTTAAAGAATGTATTAATAATGCAAATTTCAATTGCTTTTGAATAAATGATGGGATATTGAGCACACACGTGGGGGTGGAAGCGAGGTTCTTCCTTCCTTCCTTCCTTCCTTCCTTCCTTCCTTCCTTCCTTCCTTCCTGGGAAAGAAACCTCTGAGGGAAGGCAGGGAGGGGGGAGCAGGGCCAGAGGGAGGTGTGCCCCACCTGGCCCTATCTAGGCTGCCCTCTCTGTGCTGGTAGGCTGAGCATGGGACGACCGAGGTGCAGCGGCTAGGGCTGGACCCCTGGGCTGAGGCTCAGGGCCCCACATCCCAGTAGCCCCAATGACCCCCCAGTGAGGAGCAAGTGGGCAGAGAAGCAGGAAGCCGGCTTGGGAGCACCTGCCCATGTGTCAGACCAAACAGGTTATGTGCCTCCAGGAAAATTGGTGGAAAATCTCACATGTGTCATCCCCCCCATTTTATTGTGCCTGTCATGGTCAGAAAAGATCCTGTGGAACAGCTACACCTGGCCACCCTGCACAATGGCGGATGCTGACAGGGCACCCTGCAGAATGGTACGGCATGGATGCCCCATCTTTTCCCCAAGAAACAATAGACCATGTAACAGGAGGATGTATAATTCTGGCAGGGATGGACTATACGGACAGACCCAATACAGCTGCAAAACTAATTCACCAACAAATGACCATCAAATTCAACCTCATCAAACAATCTACACCATACTCACCTGAAGAAATCTTGGAAAATGCAGATCATAAAATATAACGGGACAGAACAATTCATATGGACAGGACAATACCTGGCAACCAACCAGACATAACAGTTATAGACAAAAAAGAAAAAAACACATACTTCATTGACATAGCAATAACTAAAGACAAAAATGTTATAGAAAAGGAAGAGGAAAAGAGAGAAAAATATAAACCACTGACCATAGAAGTCAAAGAACTATGGCAACAGGAAAAGGTCACAATTAATCCATTAGTCACACCAGTCATAGAATAATAGAATCGCAGAATGGCAGAGTTGGAAGGGGCCTACAACGCCATCGAGTCCAACCCCCTGCTCAATGCAGGAATCCACTCTAAAGCATCCCTGACAGATGGTTGTCCAGCTGCCTCTTGAAAGTCTATAGGGTGGGAGAGCCCACAACCTCCCTAGTTTGCATTATTGTACTGCTCTAACAGTCAGGAAGTTTTTCCTGATGTCCATCTGTTTTCCATCTGTCTTCCTGTAACTTGAGCCCGTTATTCTGTGTCCTGCACTCTGGGAGGATCAAGAAAAGATCCTGGCCCTCCTCTGTGTGACAACCTTTTAAGTATTTGAAGAGTGCTATCATGTCTCCCCGCAATCTTCTCTTCTCCAGGCTAAAAATGCCCAGTTCTTTCAGTCTCTCTTCAGAGGGCTTTGTTTCCAGACCCCTGATCATCCTGGTTGACCTCCTCTGAACACGCTCCAGCTTGTCTGCATCCTTCTTGAATTGCAGAGCCCAGAACTGAACGCAATACTCTAGTTGAGGCCTAACCAGAGCCAAATAGAGAGGAACCAGTACCTCACGCGATTTGGAAGCTATACTTCTATTAATGCAGCCCAAAATAGCATTTGCCTTTCTTGCAGCCATATCACACTGTTGGCTCATATTCAGCTTGTGATCTACAACAATTCCAAGATCTTTCTCGTTTGTAGTATTGCTGAGCCAAGTATCCCCCATCTTGCAACTGTGCATTTAGTTTCTATTTCCTAGATGTAGAACTTGGCATTTATCCCTATTAAATTTCATTCTGTTGTTTTCAGCCCTGCACTCCAGCCTATCAAGGTCACTTTGAAGTTTGTTTCTGTCTTCCAGGGTATTAGCTATTCCACCCATTTTTGTGTCATC
This sequence comes from Elgaria multicarinata webbii, assembly GCF_023053635.1. Classification (NCBI taxonomy): domain Eukaryota; kingdom Metazoa; phylum Chordata; class Lepidosauria; order Squamata; family Anguidae; genus Elgaria; species Elgaria multicarinata. The sequence goes on along the minus strand of NC_086172.1, from coordinate 184,123,831 downwards.
TGCAAATTTGATAAGCGTTCCCTTCACCTCGTCATCCAAATCATTAATAAAAATGTTGAAGAGCACTGGGCCCAGGCTGCGCCCTGCGGTACCCCACTCATTACCTCCCCCCAGTTTGAGAAGGTACCGTTGATAAGTACTCTTTGAGTCCTATTCTGTAGCCAACTGTGAATCCACCTAATAGTTGTTCCATCTAGCCTACTTTTATCTAGTTTGTTAATCAGAATGTCATGTGGTACTTTGTCAAAAGCTTTGCTGAAGTCAAGATGTATGATGTCACCAGCATCGCATCAAAAACTATACAGAAAACCTGCAGAACGGCCTACCAAAATACATCCACACTAACATTCAGAAAGCAGTCATATTTAAAACATGCTCAATTGTCATGAAATTCCTGTCCATTTAGACAAAACGCCATCAGCGAGAAAGATAATAATAATAATAATAATAATAATAATAATAATAATAATAATAATAATAATAGATGATGATGATGATCATGCAAAAAGAGCGCAGGACTTTGGTCTGATCCTGCATGGCTTTCCTTCTGCTCTTATGACTGGCGAAGTTAGCAGAGGGGTCAAGCTTTCAAGAGAAAACACCAGCCCCATAAAGCAATCCTTGTTCGGTCCTTCTCGCCTCTGTCTGCCCCCACCCCACCGGCCCTGCCAATGTTATTTGTCCTGCTTTTAACCTTAGCAGGGCCTATCGTCCGGGGCCTTATCGGCTGCTCCCCCTGGCAGGGCTTTGCGTAAGCTGCATGCATCACTGCATCACCTGGCGGCAGCAGCAGCAGCCAGATTCCACCCAGCAAAGACGGGCCGGAGAACCTTTAGCTGCCTTGAGAGGACTCTGCTTTGGCTGTTGGCCCAAGACTTCGTGGGTTTAAAAATGGCACCGCAGCAGCGGCCTCTCCTGGGATTCGGTCCGGAAGCTGCTGCTGCCTCCTTGCCTTTGGGCGTTACTAGACGAGGCTGTAGCGCGCGTTACCTTCCGCAGCCACGTCGAGGCTTCCAGATGACGTTCACGAGGATCCGCCGTTATCCCGCGGTGAAGCCTCTTTCTCCCGACTTTAAAAAAGTGAGTTGTAGTGCGCCTTTTCCTGCTGTCCCGCGGTAATTCGGAGTACGTGTGGGAGGATGTGAGGTCACTGCGGTCGGCACTGGTCAGGAAAAGGCGTGCTAAGGGGGAGTGGTCAGCGGCTTCGGTCAAGCCGCCTCCGCCATTTGCGCGCAGTCCGCCAGCTGGGGCAGCGCGGCGGAGCGGCTTTTTTTTTTTATTTCCCCAGTGACAGTTTGCGCAGGAACGGAGGACCGCAAAAGTGGCTGGTGACTCCTTGCGGTGGGCAGCTACCGTGGCCGCATAATGGCGGTGCTGTACGCTGCCTGTTAGTGTGGGTACCAGGCTGGCAGAGGGCAGAGCTGTTTGTGGGCTGCTGCCATGGCTACGGCCAGATGTGGGTTGGCTCCTTGGGATGGGGCACAGGGCACAGAGGCGGTCATCGCCGCCGACACCTCAGAGGCATGATGGGAGATGTAGGCACAGAGTGGCCATGCAGACGATTGACCTCGGGTCATATGACACCCGCCACGACCCCCATCAGGAAGTGAGCGCATCAATGTTGACCCTCAACAGCACCAGCAGCACTTCAGCTGGCACTGGCACTGCCGCCGCTGCCGCCGCCAGGGCCGGCGGCGGCATCGCTGACGGCTGCGCAAGTTTGCGGTCTTTCGGACGTGCGCAAACCGTGCAGCGAGCGAAAAAAAAAGCCGCGGCAATCAGGCCGGTGTGGCTGCGCAACCGTGCTCGCGGCGGCAGCAGCACAACCGGCGCAAACTTCCGCCATAAATCGAAGGCAGGTGTGGATCATGAGGCGTCACGGCTGAACGGGAAAAGCCGCTTTCACCGCTCCTCAACGACGGAACACCCGGTAGGTCTAGCAACGCCCCAAGTCTCCAGCCCAAAGAGTGCTTTCAGCTTCTTCAATGGAGCCGGAAGACCTTCCTAGTCTGGCCTTTTCTCTCCATTGATTTTGTGTCATGGGGTTTGGCTATTTTATCTACAGATTAGCTCCATGGTGCCTTGTGATTAATTCCTTCAATGAATGATTGGTGCGGGAATTATGAGGGCCATTAGGCGTGTGATGTGACATCATCATCAGGGCAACCAGGAGATGCCTGAGCCTCATCCTGGGCTATGGGACCAGGAAGCAAGAGCTGGGCTTCGTTACCCAGCGCGTCCCTCGCGATGCAGGCTGGGCAGCAGGCGGATCGCCCTTCCAACGCTGTGTTCAACAGCCTCTTCACGTCTCTCTCTCTCTCTCTCTTTCTCTCTCTCTCTCTCTCTCTTCTTAAATTAACACTTTAGAGTCCTCCAACCAAACCACAAGCATTTCTTTTCAATCAACAAAGAACAGTCCAGGTAGCACAGAGGCACCCTCCACTTATGAAATATTTATTATAGATTGATTAAATCGATCGCCTGCCTTCCCATTAGCAGACTTGAGGCAGCTAACAAAATCCAAACAGCTTAAAAGAATGGCATGACACAGTTGGTTGCAAAATAGGGAATGGAGGGGTGGGGGGGCAGCTCTTATCTTCTCCTGCAGGCAACGGAGGAGGGGGCAGCAGGGTAACCACAGCACAGGTGCGATTGGGAGGGCTGTCCTGGGGAGAGATGAAGTTGACATGATTCCTCCTGAGGCTACAGGTGAAGCCTCACGGTCCTGTCCAGGGCTGTAGGTTGCAAGGTTTCCCTAGGTCATGGGTTCCATTGTCGTACTGCTCTAACAGTCAGGAAGTTTTTCCTGATGTCCAGCTGGAATCTGGCTTCCTGTCACTTGAGCCCACGATTCCGTGTCCTGCGCTCTGGGAGGATCGAGAAGAGATCCTGGCCCTCCTCTGTGGGACAACCTTTCAAGTATTTGAAGAGTGCTATCATGTCTCCCCTCAGTCTTCTCTTCTCCAGGCTAAACATGCCCAGTTCCTTCAGTCTCTCCTCATAGGGCTTTGTTTCCAGACCCCTGATCATCCTCGTTGCCCTCCTCTGAACACGCTCCAGATTTAATACAGACCAAAGTGGAAATGCAGCAAATTGTTGATTAGCGGCTCCATGACCTGCCCAGAGTAGAGCGATGCCTACGGGGGCGGGGGGGGGGGAGGCTGCCGTTCCCTACCTCTTATGGCATTTATTCCAGCTCTTTTCGAGGAGGCCCTGGATCCCTCACGGGTGACGCCAAAGGGAAGCCGAACTCCTCCTGGGTGAGAAGCAGCCGCTGCCTTCATAGCCACAGCATTCTGTTCAGCCTGGTTTGCTGCTTATCCAGGCAAGGAAGGCTGCCCTGCACTGGCCACACTCTGGAGTTTCCACGGGGAAACCCCATTTTTCGTTCCGGCATCGGCTTTCCCTGCTCGTAAAAACATAGCGCCCACGAGCTTTCGAATGGCAGCCACTTGGCCTAATGGTGTTTGCAAATAAGGCATTTCTCATAACGAGCAGGTGTTAGGAAAACCAATTCTGCTCTGAGCACGTGACCTTGTGGCTTCGAAGGCGCCCGAGACCTTTGGAAGGCAGAGCCGGGAGCCACACGCTGGGTGTCGCCAACGGCGGTGCAGGACGCGCTGCCTGACGCCAATGATTCAGCAGTGTTAATTGGATGCCTGAGCAGAATGCAGAATGAGGTGGGCGACATGGGTCCTTGGCAGAATGCAGCATGGCAGAGAACTGGGAGAGATGCATTTGCAGCGGACTCAGGATTTGGAAGGTGAGGACACCTGTGAGGAAGACGTTTCACAGAACGATGCTTCCAAGCTGTGTGAGACAAGGAGGCGCGAACCTAGAGACCTCTTCAGTGGGGTCAGCCCAAGGGTTATGGCTGCCATTGCTGGGAACTTAAAAGTATTGCCACTCTCTTCCCACTTAAGAACATAAGAACACCAGAAGGGCCCTGAGGCTGGATCAGACCAAGGGTCCATCGAGTCCAGCACTCTGTTCACACAGTCGCCAATGAGCTGCCCCAATAGGAAACCCACAAGCAGGACATGGATGCAGCAGCACCCTCGTGCCCACGTTCCCTAGCAACTGGGGGTACACAGGCTTACTGCCTATGATACTGGAGGTAGTACATAGCCATCAGGATTAATACCCATTGAAAGTGTTTTCCTCTATGAATTTGTCTAATCCAATTTCATAGAATCATCAAATCACCGAATTGTGGAGTTGGAAGAATCATAGAATCATAGAACAGTAGAGTTGGAAGGGGCCTATCAGGCCATCAAGTCCAATCCCCTGCTCAATGCAGGAATCCACCCTAAAGCATCCCTGACAGATGGTTGTCCAGCTGCCTCTGGAAGGCCTCCAGTGTGGGAGAGCCCACAACCTCCCTAGGTAACTGGTTCCAATGTTGTATTGCTCTAACAGGAAGTTTTCCTGATGTCCAGCCGGAATCTGGCCTCCTGTAACTTGAGCCCGTTATTTCATATCCTGCACTCCGGGATGATCGAGAAGAGATCCTGGCCCTCCTCTGTGTAACAACCTTTTAAGTATTTGAAGAGTGCTATCACGTCTCCCCGCAATCTTCTCTTCTCCAGGCTAAACATGCCCAGTTCTTTCAGTCTCTCTTCATAGGGCTTTGTTTCCAGATCCCTGATCATCCTGGTTGACCTCCTCTGAACACGCTCCAGCTTGTCTGCGTCCTTCTTGAATTGTGGAGCCCAGAACTGGATGCAATACTCTAGATGAGGCCTAACCAGGGCCGAATAGAGAGGAACCAGGACCTCACATGATTTGGAAGCTATACTTCTATTCATGCAGCCCAAAATAGCATTTCCCTTTCTTGCAGCCATATCGCACTGTTGGCTCATATTCAGCTTGTGATCAACAACAGTTCCAAGATCCTTCTTGTTTGTAGTATTGCTGAGTGTAAAAAGAAAGGGTGTTGTCCTTAACAAAATGTACAACTATCCAGATTCAAAGGGTTAAGGAAAAAGACAATTTTAACAAGGTTTTATCACATAAATACAATTCAACAACTGTATTAAACAATTAAACTGCACTGGCATCTACTGTATACATCTGATTGCATCAATGTTATACAAAAATACCGAAAGAGAAATTAAAATAGCAGGTCAAATGCTTTTCGACACTAGGGTGTCTTCTTCAGTGATCCCTGCAAAGATTGAAAGGTTACATGCAAAAACACTCATTTAAAACACTATACTAAGGGTGAAGAGAATAGCAGAAAGATATGTAACCCAAATTGAGCCAAATATTTTAATCTCCCACCACTCACTTCATTGGATGGACCCATTGGGCTCTAATATTATGGGAGAGCAAGAAAAATGTCTCCCTGTCCACGTTCTCCAGACCAGGCATCATTTTGTACACTTCTGTCTGATCATGTGCTGAGTAGCAAAGCAGTGTCCAATAAAACATAGTAGGCTTGTGCTCCGCTCCGATTAGAAGCATAGAAGCAGGAGCGAATTGGCCTGCTCCGCCTTGCCCAGAGGCGGAGTAGAAGTGGACCGCGGACCCCTAGAAGCAAGGCGAAGAGAAGCGCCCATTTTCGGAGAGCTTCTCTTTCCGCGGACCGATCCGATCGCCATCTTGAAAAATTTCGCCCATAGGATTGCATTGCGGAAAAGAAAAGGGGATAACTGTGTTGTTTTTGAAGCTATCTTTCTGAAACTTCTTGTGCTTAGAGAGTCATGGCTGGGGGTCATTTTGAGCCTACTCTCAGCTCTCTGTGTGGTGCGGTTCGCTTGCTAGAATTTAAAAAAAAACGGTGGGAAAATACCTTTTCCGAAGGGCTGAGGGGCAGAGTCAACTCCCGGTCATGATCACATGATCCCAAAGTTGGAGGAGGGGATAGGCAAAATTGGTAACTTGGGATTCTGGGAACCTCTTTCTTAGTCTGAACAGACTTTTCCCAGTGTTTTTAAAAACAGTAGCCCCACCAAATGCACAAACACAACCTGAAATCATATACTAAGCCAATAATAAGAGAGCACTGCTACCCACTCTAACTTTGGGGAACAACTGAAAAGATGTGGTGCAAGGGGATGAGCTCCCCTAGGGCATGCCATGTGGACGTGCCCTCACTTTCTCCTGTACTTGGAGGGCCATCAGAGCCCTCCAAAGAGAGTAACCCGGTGGAGCAATGCCTTTCATCAGTTGAAGTGAGAGCGTTACTTCTTAAGACTGGGTCTCAGAGCCCTCCAAAGAGAGTAGTGTGGTGAAGCAATGCCTTTCATGAATTGAATTAAAAGCGTTGCTTCTTAAAAGACTGGTCACTAGGACCAGTCAAATTGGCAGATGCTTCCCCCTCCCCTGGGCATGTCCCCCTCTTACTGGTAAAAGACAGATATAGCCTTTTTAAAAAAGTTCTTCTTGTTGTTTATTCAGCAACACTGCTGCTTTTAATTCCACCCCTCCTTCGTTTATTTATTTATTCCATTTTATATGCATTACTGGCTTATCCTTGGCTCACTTCCTTATGCCCCCAGAAATGTCTGCTGCCTGCCTGCCTTCCCTCCCTCCTCCCCTGCCCGCCTCGCAGGGATGGTTTGTGTCTGGCTTTGACTCAGGGGAGAAGTCCTTCCTGCACTCACTTGGAGTTTTGGAAGTTCCAAATCCATTTTTCAAGTGTGGAAGAAGATTCATATTAGGTTGATGATCTCTACTCCCCAATTCATGGCATCTTGGGATTTCCTTTGAAATGGCCCCATTGAGCTGTCTGCAGGTTTAAGGCCTGCCAAAAATCAGGGGATGATGGGATTGCCTTGTACCTTGGCATGATTGTGGGTCTAGATGGCATCTGCGAGTGTGCCCACTTCCCTTTTTTTTATCTGTCCAAATGTCAGAGAACAGTCCACGTCTGCAAATGGGGTGCCCGATTTTCATAAATTCCCCAAAAATCAGGGGATGATGCGACTGCCTTGAGTCTTGGTGTACGTGTGTATCCCTGGATAAGCTGTCATGGTGCTGAGTTTGAGGTTTCTAACGTGCAAATTGACGGAGCTATCAAAAGGGGTGTGAATGGGGTGTTGGATTTTCATAAATTCCCCCCAAATCAGGGGATGATGGGACTGCCTTGAGTCTGGGCGTGCATGTGTATCCCTGGATAAGCTGTCATGGTGGCAAGTTTGAGGTTTCTAACATGCAAATTGATGGAGCTATCGAAAGGGGTGTGAATAGGGTGCTCGATTTTCATAAATTCCCCAAAAATCAGAGGATGATGCGACTGCCTTGAGTCTTGGTGTGCGTGTGTATACATCCATGAGGTGTCATTGTGCCAAACTTGAGGTTTCTAACTTTAACAGAAAAAAAGTTGTATACTTTTTTAGCTTAATGCAAGCCTATGGGGGGGGGAAACGGAGCTGTGATCCGGATCCGGAGCTCTGCAGCGGAGCGGAGCGGACATAAGCGGAGCGGGGGCGGAGCAAAGTGGCCCGATCCACAAATCGCGGATCTGGAAGAGAAGTGGAGCAAAACATAGTGAGTTAAACCAGGGGACGCCTCCCTCATTTCCATTTTAATTTCAATAGCTAACAATAGGGTGACCATATTTTGGAAACCAAAAAGGAGGACAACATGGTCGGCCCCCAAGGGGGCGTGTCCAGAACCAAGGGGGCGTGCCCACCCGAACATAGCCTTGGTCACATGTCTGATTTTACAGCACACATTTAAGACAAATCTGTTCTACATAACACCTTAATGTTAAAATCACTGAAATAAAGAACAAGTGAGAGATTCAGTGTATCTGAAATTAACTTCACTCAGTCCTACTTTTGTAGGTTCTGCTGTACTTTTGCAGTGTAACTTTGGTTGAAATCTGGACTGTATCAAGCAAAAGGTGATTCCAACCTGTGTGAAGCTGCGTGTGTTTGCTAGGGAACAAATAGCAAAACCTGACACTGTTTGGGGTGATCCAGATGTTGCTGCTGCTGGGTGGTTGTTTGTTTGTTTTTTAAATCACCCAATTGAGGCCAACATTATCTTTGATTATTCTGAATATATTTGTGGCAGCTGACACTCTTATTTTGATTGCTGTGTTGCACGTTTTTATATCCAGAAATGATGGTGCTGCTGACACATTCTTTGATTATCTTGATTATTGTAATTTTGATAGTTTAATTATTTCAGGTTATAACTTTGACACTAATTGTGATCATTAGGGGTGTGATCCGCTCCGATTAGGAGCGTAGAAGCAGTAGCGGATTGGCCTGCTCCGCCTTACCCAGAGGCGGAGTAGGAGCAGACCGCGGACCCCCTAGAAGCAAGGTGAAGAGAAGCGGCCATTTTTCGGAGCTCCTAGTTCAGGCGGAGCGCTCCGGTCGCCATCTTGAAAACATTTCGCCATAGGATTGCATTGCGGCAAATAATCGCGCATAACTAGGTTGTTTTTGAAGCTATCGTTCTAGAAATTCTTGTGCTCAGAGAGTCGTGGATGGGGGTCATTTTGAGACCACTCTCACCTCTCTGTGTTATCTGGGTCGCGTGCTATATTTTTGTGAAAATCGGGTCAACTGTGCGGCTCAAATGGCGTTTTCGGCTTTTCGCCCATAGGATTGCATTGAGGGAAAGAATCGGGGATAACTGGGGGGGGGTTTAAGCTATCATTCTGAAAATTCTTGTGCACAGAGAGTCGTGGATGGGGGTCATTTTGAGACTACTCTCAACTTTCTGCATTGTACGGGTCGCGCGCTAGAAGTTTTTAAAAAATCGGCGGGAAAAATACCTTTTTCAAAGGGCTGAGGGGCAGAGTCAGCTCCTGGTCATGATGATCCCAAAGTTGGAGGAGGGCATAGGCAAAACGGGTAACTTGGGATTCTGGGAAACTTCTCTTTCTTCATCTGAACGGGCTTTTCCCCGTGTTTTTTAACACAGTAGCCCCACCAAATGCACAAACACAACCTGAAATCATATACTAAGCCAAGAATAAGAGATAGAAACACAGCACTGCTCCCCACCCTAACCTTGGTGAACAACTGAATAGATGTGGTGCAAGGGGATGAGCTCCCCTAGGGCATCTCATCGTGGACGTGCCCCCACTCTCTCCTGCACTGGAAGGCCATTAGAGCCTTCCAAAGAGAGTAAAACGGTGGAGCAATGCCTATCATGAGTTGAAGTGAATGCTCACTTTTTAGTGGTGGAGCAATGCCTGTTATGAGTTGAAGTGAGCGTTTTACTTCTTCTCAGAGCTGTTGGTGGCTGTCTTGAACTGGCAGCTACTTCCCCCTCCCCCGGGCACGTCCCCCTATTGCTGGTAAAAGACAGATATAGCCTTTTTTTAAAAATCTTCTTGCTGTTTATTGAGCAACACTGCTGCTTTTAATTCCACCCCTCCTTTGTTTATTTATTGATTTATTCCATTTTATATGCATTACTGGCTTATCCTTGGCTCACTTCCTTATGCCCCCAGAAATGCCAGCTGCATGCCTGCCTGCCTTCCCTCCCTCCTCCCCTGCCCACCTCGCAGGGATGTTGTGTGTGGGGTGCCCGATTTTCAAAAATTCGCCAAAAATCAGGGGATGATGGGATTGCTTTGAAACTTGGCGTGCGTGTGTATATCCCCATGAGGTGTCATGGTGCCAAACATGAGGTTTCTAACTTGAACAGAAAAAAAGTTGTATAATTTTTTAGCTTTCAATGCAAGCCTATGGGGGGGGAAACGGAGCTCCGGATCCGGATCCGGAGCTCCGGGCGGAGCGGAGCGGAAGTGGGCGGAGCGGGGGCGGGGCGGAGCGGCCCGATCTGGAAAATGGCGGATCTGCAAGTGAAGCGGAGCGGGGGGTCCGTGCACACCCCTAGTGATCATCCAGAAATAATACATGCCAAGCTGATGTTGGCACTGTTTGGATTGACCTGATTATTAGTGTATGTTTTGATGACAGAAATCACATTTCAGTTTTACATTGGCATTATTTCTTTTTTGCCCCCAAAGGGAAGCCATCAACCACACTGGCCATGTATTCGGGGCATGTGTTTATAAGGGAGCGGCGGCGTGGGGGGGGCAGCGACATGAACAGCGGGCCCCTTCCTTAGGGAAAGCCAGGAGGATTCCATCCGGGCCCTTCTCTGAAAGGTTGACTTGGGGAGCTCCATCACACACCTACTTCTCTTCCCTCCCCACCCCCCTCCAGCCCCGCTTTGAGTCCGCAGTTTCCCCCTCCGATTCCTTGGTGAGTCGAGTGCTGGAGACTTTCACCTCTCTGTGTTATTGCGCTATTTCAGCTCACGTTCTCTTTTCACCTGTATCGCTACTGTGCCGGCGAAATCTCCCGCCCTGCCCCCTGTGTTCTCCTTCCCCGAGAGAGAGAGAGAGAGAGAGAGAGAGAGAGAGAGAGAATTTCTGCACAAACACAATAGTACAGCAGCTTGAAACTGTGCAATTATGGTAAAACAACACACTATGCTTTCCCCTAAGATCATATTAAACAATATGAGTGAAGAGAAAGTAGTAGAATTAGTTTTTTGAGGAGTTTGTTTTCAATGTTGGCATGGCAAAGGGAAGCCGACATTGTTCTGATCAGGAACCCTAGACATGCCTACTCAGGGGTAAGAACTATAGAGTTGAATGGGACTGAGGCCACAGCTAGACCTAAGGTTTATCCTGGGATCATCCAGGGTTTGCCCCTGCCTGAGCACTGGATCCCCTGTGTGTCACTGGGGGCCTTGCTAGACCTGCCGGGATAAGCCGGCAGGGAGGCGGGGCGACGGCGTGCAAACTTTAACGCGCGCCGCCCAGCCTCCTAGACGCACAACGCGCAGGGACGACGGAAGCCCTGCAGCGCCGGCCATTTTTTTAAAAGTTTAAAGGGGCCACGTGCGCCCGAAGACTGCGGAGAAGGTAAGGGTTTTTTATTAGTTAACCCCCCCCATCCGCTCCTGATCCCTTCCTGATCTTTCTCTCCCTCCATGTCCCGTGTGTCTCTCCCCTCCTTTTCCCTCCGTGTGTGTGTGTGTGTGTGTGTGTCCCCTGTGTCGTCTCCCCTCCTTTTCCCTCCGTGCGTGTGTGTGTGTCCTGTGTCATCTCCCCTCCGTGTGTGTGTGTGTCCTGTGTCATCTCCCCTCCTTTTCCCTCCGTGCGTGTGTGTGTGTGTCCTGTGTCGTCTCCCCTCCTTTTCCCTCCGTGCGTGTGTGTGTGTCCTGTGTCATCTCCCCTCCTTTTCCCTCCGTGCGTGTGTGTGTGTGTCCTGTGTCGTCTCCCCTCCTTTTCCCTCCCCGGCCGATGGGCACAGCGCTCAGCGCTGTGGCCAGTCCGCGGCTTTTTGTGGCTACTCGTGAGTAAGCGATTAGCCGCAAAAAGCCACGGAAGTCCCTAGACCTTCCCCAGCTCCGGCCTCAGGCCGGAGCTGGGGAAAAGGCGCGCCATAAGCGAATTCGCTTATGGCGCGTTGGAGAAGGCCTCAGCGCGGCCTGTCTCCGGATTCCCCTGTGCGTCATCTGGACGCACAGCAGGGAAGCCGGGACAGAAGGCGCGCTAAGGCCTCGTCTAGGAAGGCCCCTAGATGAACAGGTTTGACCCCTGGACGATCCAGGGATAAACCTTAGGTCTAGCTATGGCCTGAGCTCCAAGCATGGGTGGCACCAGCCTCGCTCACCTCCGTGGGGTTTCGGGCGCCCTCTCTCCCTCACCCCCCCCCGTCACGGTTGAGCAACTGAGTGGAGAACCGCCTCACCCTCCTCTTTTGTCAGCGAGAGACCTGCCCTTCCACAGACATGCCCCAGGGCCAGATTAAGGCCAGCTGATGCCATCAGCACAGTCCCATAACGGTGCCCCCTTGGCGCTTCCATTGCTTAACTGGCAAGACATTAAGACTCAATAAGTTCAGAAGTTTTCTCTTTTGTGCACCACTTAATTGAACACATTTCATTTTGGGTGTCTGAAAAGTACAGAAGCAAAACACATACACACACAGAAAAGAATATGGATCACACACACGCACACGCACACACACGCACACTCACGCAAACACATATATATATTATAAAAACACTGAAATTCATGCAGAAAACGTTGGTAAGACAGTCAAACATACATTGAGACAAAAATTGCCAGAAAGTTCTCTCAGATGTCAGATGACGTCATGGGACACATAGAGTCTAAAGCTGGTTGATTGGGTGTAATAAAATAAAGCACAAATAATAAAAATTTGCTGCTCTTAGAATATGCTGCCAGGCCCTTTCTATGAATCTGGAATTCCTTAAAATCAGATGGCTACAGCGACGGTACCGTTACTCTGTGGTGCCCCCCCTTCCCTTGGTGCCCTGAGCACGTGCCTATATTGCTTAAAGGTTAATCCAGGGCTGACACACGCCCCGAACAAAAAATGGGATGGTCCGATATAGTACAAGGACAGCAATACACGGGAGGGAGGAGCAGCTTTATAGCGCAAGGAGGGGGGAAACGGACTTTCCCCACTCCAAAATAAGGCAGAAAAGGGAGGGGAAGAGGCGAGAAGAGCACGAGACAGGGACCGCGTCACGTGAGTACCACGCTGCAGAAACACACGCCAGGCACTGCGGGAGTGCGATCAACCACTGGTGCGATGGAGCTCCCCAGTGTCAGCAGACCCCACCTTGCAATCTTTCCCGGGGACTCTCCGGTCCAGGATAGCCTGGCCGCTTGCAAGCTTGCCAACGTGGCTCCTCACGTGAGCATGGCATGAGGGATGCACAATCACGTGCTGTTTGGTCCCGGAGATGCTGCTCTTTCATTCTGGCTTCAGTGGTGCTGTTTTTATGAATAATGGATACTGTTGTTTTATACTGTTTTTATGTTTTTTAATTTTTTGTATACTTTTAATGTTTACTATTTTTAATTGTTGTAAACCGGCCAGAGAGCTTCGGCTGTGGGGCGGTATATAAATGTAATAAAATAAATAAATAAATAAATAAATAAATAAATAAATAAACAATAGTTTGCTGGCGCTGGATCCCTCATTAGGAGTGACGGACTGCCGGAAGAGGGATGCTTAATTGTTAACCATCTCTGGCACATGGCGACAGGACAAAGCACCCGCCCAGCAGCCAATGGGGCCGCGTCACCTCAGGAGCACGTGAGGCCTTGCCCCGCTCAGCAGCCCCTGCCCTGCCCGCTCACGCGGAATCCAACGAGGGGCATGCTTCTGGCTTCCCCATGTTTCTCCAGGCCCCCATCCTGAGAGCACTTATGTGCTGACGTCATGTGACCAGGCCTCCCAGCTAGGCCCCAGCAGCATGGCTCCACGATGCCCCAGGCAGCAGCCTTCTGGCTGAGAAGGGGACTCCCTTGAGCTTGCCAGCACTTCTGGCTGCCCATCATCACCAACCACCAGTTTCGCAAGGGGGGCCTCTCTGCCCCCCCCTCGCTGCTCATGACAGCACAATAATGACACGAAGCTGGACTCATTTCCCTGGGAGTGGGGGGCTCGATTGCACACAGCACACAGAGCCCTGCCTGTGCTTGCCTTGCTCCAGATCGCACGGTGATGGGCAGCGCATGCACCCCCTGCACATCAGGAAGGCAAAGCGCCCTGTGATGATGATCGTCTCCTTCTGCAAGCGGCTTTTGATGGAGATGGCCGGGTAGTGGGCAAACAGTCAGCCCAGAGAGAAAGCAAGCCAGCCTTTCACAAAGCCTGCACTGGAAGGGAATGGCCTGCTTCCTTTTTGTTTTCCCCAGACTCCTGGCATCCGGATGCATGAGAAGCCCATTTCAGTTCAGCTGGGAGGGGAGCCCTGCGGGGCCTGGCTTATTCTAGGGTTTTGGCTTGCTGTGTCAGAGCAGATGGAAAGACCAGGAAGCAATGCCCAGTGTGGAATTACTATTTGTTTGTTTGTTTGTTTTTAGGGATTTAAACCATGCCGTTCTCCCAAAGAGCTCAAGGTGGCCCACCAGGTCCCCTCCCCAGTTCCTCTTCAGAAGAACCCTTTGAGGTAGCCCATGGGGACAGATTGTGACCAGCCCAAGGCCACCCAGGGAGCTCCCTGGCAGAGTGGGGATTTGAACCCAGGATTTGAACCCAGTATTGTGTCTAGTTCTGGGCTCCACAATTCAAGAAGGACGCAGACAAGCTGGAGCGTGTTCAGAGGAGGGCAACCAGGATGATCAAGGGTTTGAAAACAAAGCCCTATGAAGAGAGACTAAAAGAACTGGGCATGTTTAGCCTGGAGAAGAGAAGATTGAGGGGAGACATGATAGCACTCTTCAAATACCTAAAAGGTTGTCACACAGAGGAGGGCCAGGATCTCTTGTCGATCATCCCAGAGTGCTGGACACGGAATAACGGGCTGAAATTACAGGTAGTGAGATTCCGGCTGGACATTCCTGACTGTTAGAGCAGAACAACAATGGAACCCATGACCGAGGGAGGTTGTGGGCTCTCCCACCCTAGAGGCATTCAAGAGGCAGCTGGACAACCATCTGTCAGGTGTGCTTCAGGGTGGATTCCTGCATTGAGCAGGGGGTTGGACTCGATGGCCTTGCAGGCCCCTTCCAAATCTACTATTCTACGGTTCTGTGATTCTCTAATCGCTAGCACATACCGGCTCTTCTTGACACACCTGCTGGCTTTGTTTCTCTCACCTACAGCCTGTGTGGCTTTTGGGCCCATGGAGGGACCACCTTCCGCATCTTTTGCAAATGTACCAGGATGCCTTCTGCAGAGGCACCCACGGATCCCCACAGCCCAGCCCAGGAGTTGCTGGGTCCTCCCTCTGCCCTGCTCGTGGAGCTCCTTCAAAGTGGAGTGCCGGAGGCAGAACCGGCAGCCCGGGGCTCCACCTCTGGGCTGTGTTCAGCCGGTCCTTCTCTGGCTCTGCTCCCTTGATTAAGGACTGTGGGCTTAAGTACTGGATGGCGTAGGGGTGGGGGCCAAGATTTAAAGCTCACCTAGCCACATGTGGTGATCCTGATCCATACCATGTCACCTGCACACTGCGATTTTAAGGCATCAGTACAACAATGGAATCAGTTGCCTAGGGAGGTGGTGGCCTCTCCCACACTAGAGGCATTCGAGAGGCAGCTGGACAACCACCTGTCAGGGATGCTTTAGGGTGGATTCCTGCATTGAGCAGGGGGTTGGACTCGATGGCCTTGTAGAATCTGCTATTCTATGATTCTATGATCCCGAAGTCTGACCCTTTGGAGGAGCCTAAGTGGGCTGCAGGTAGATGCCTCCGGGGCCAGATTTGGCCCGTCTCAAGGGTGGCATCCTGCTGGCTGCTGAACTTGCAGCGGGGTTGCCAGGATGTTGTCTGCCCAGCCGGGGCCCCGATGCCCAGTAGGCTCTGCAGTTTGCTCCTGGTGAGGCCAGCTGGCCCCCCTCGCCTCCGAGTTGACCTCATTCCAGAACAGTTGTCCGCTGCTTTGTTCCTTTGGCATAGCTTGCCTCCCAGCCTCTGAAGGCCGCCTTGCCCTGCTCGTCCTGCCTCTCCTTGGATGTGTCAGGCCAGGGCAGTGCTGGGCGTGTTCCAGGACACCCTCTTAGACCCAGCTGGTGAGTGGGGAGGGCTCCTGGCCCTGGTGGGCAGTCTATGGCCTGGCCCAGAATGCCACCACGACTGCTGTGGTTTGCCATGCAAAAGGGGCTCAGCGGGAGGGCTGGAAGGGCGCAAAAAGGAATCCCTGAAGGCAGGAACGGTGGATGGCACCGGTTTGCAGCCCTCTTTTTTTCTCTGGCTGCTTCTAGACAAAGGAAAGCACAGTTCAAGTAATTTCCTTGTTTAAGCTGCTGCTGCTGCCTGACAACAGAAAACTGAACATGTGGATGTTTGATTTTTTGTGTGTTAAAACGTTGACAAAGCTGGTTTTGTTGGGAGGAAGAACAGCTGTCCTGATATTCCCTGAGATTCACAGAAACATGGGGGGATCTTCTCATGAGGAAGTCCAGTTCCACAGCCTCCAGCTCTCTGCAGCTGAGCCTTCTTACGGAGGAGACTCCTCAAGAGTCAGGGCAGTGCCAGGCTTGGAAGGCTTCCGGCAGCCGCCCCTTCTGTCCTAGCTCCTGGGCCTTTCAAAATGAGCTTCAGGTCATCTCTGGGCGATCTTGTGTGTCTGCCCTAAGGACACAGCAGCCATTCCACCATGTCCACTGGACAAGCACACACCACCTCTTCTTGGGTTTAGAAATGCCCACCTGGTCTCTACCAGCCTGCCCGGCTGTCCCGTTCCTTCCTTCTGCTTGTTGCTTTCTGAGCAGGGCGTGACGTGGCTCCCCCAGCAGGCTCATCTTTGGCGGCCCTTTCCTGCCCCCTGCAATTGTCCATGGGCACACCGTGAGCGACATAAATTGCTCTGGGAGGCGCGGGGGCGGGGGTGGGGCAGGCAGGGTTCCTCTTCCCACTTAGCAAGGCCCATGGGGTGGAGAGGCCTTTCATCTCAGCAGGAGGGCAGCAGCTCATTCCCTTTGAAACACAACTCCTCTATACAGCTGCATGAACGGACTCAGGATTGTGGGGCGGCATTTTGCTGCCCCGTGAATATCTCCAGAAACCCTTTCGTCTAGGCATGTGCTCCGCTCCGATTAGGAGCGGAGAAGCAGTAGCGGATTGGCCTGCTCCGCCTTACCCAGAGGCAGAGTAGAAGCGGGCCGCGGACCCCTAGAAGCAAGGCGAAGAGAAGCGACCATTTTTCGGAGCTCCGTGTTCAGGCGGAGCGCTCCGATCGCCATCTTGAAACATTTCGCCCATAGGATTGCATTGCGGAAAACAACCGGGGATAACTGGGTTGATTTTTAAGCTATCGTTCTGAAAATTCTTGTGCACAGAGAGTCGTGGATGGGGGTCATTTTGAGACTACTCTCACCTCTCTGTGTCATGTGGTTCACGTGCTATATTTTTTAAAAAATCGGGTAAACAAACATTACAAACAGGGACAGCGCGGGTCAAACCGAGGTTTTCGCCCATAGGATTGCATTGTGGAAAACAATCGGGGATAACTGGGTTGATTTTTAAGCTATCATTCTGAAAATTCTTGTGCACAGAGAGTCGTGGATGGGGGTCATTTTGAGACTACTCTCAGCTCTCTGCGTGGTGCGGGTCGCGCGCTAGAATTTTTGGAAAAATCGGTGGGAAAAATACCTTTTTCAAAGGGCTGAGGGGCAGAGTCAGCTCCCGGTCATGATCACATGATCCCAAAGTTAGAGGAGGGCATAGGCAAAATGGGTAACTTGGGATTCTGGAAAACTTCTCTTTCTTCATCTGAACGGACTTTTCCCAGTGTTTTTTAACACAGTAGCCCCACCAAATGCACAAACGCAACCTGAAATCATATACTAAGCCAAGAATAAGAGAGAGAAACACAGCACTGCTACCCACCCTAACTTTGGGGAACAACTGAAAAGATGTGGTGCAAGGGGATGAGCTCCCCTAGGGCATCTCATCGTGGACGTGCCCCCACTCTCTCCTGCACTGGAAGGTCATTAGAGCCTTCCAAAGAGAGTAAAACGGTGGAGCAATGCCTATCATGAGTCGAAGTGAGCGTTTACTTCTTAGTGGTGGAGCGATGCCTGTTATGAGTTGAAGTGAGCGTTTACTTCTCAATCTCAGAGCTGTTGGTGAAGCAATGGCTTTCTTGAGCTGAACTGGCAGCTGCTTCCCCCTCCCCCGGGCACGTCCCCCTATTGCTGGTAAAAGACAGATATAGCCTTTTTAAAAAAATTCTTCTTGCTGTTTATTCAGCAACACTGCTGCTTTTAATTCCACCCCTCCTTTGTTTATTTGTTTATTTATTCCATTTTATATGCATTACTGGCTTATCCTTGGCTCACTTCCTTATGCCCCCAGAAATGCCAGCTGCATGCCTGCCTGCCTTCCCTCCCTCCTCCCCTGCCCACCTTGCAGGGATGTTGTGTGTGTGTGGCTTTGACTCAGGGGAGAAGTCCTTCCTGCGCTCACTTGGAGTTTTGGAAGTTCCAAATTTTGCAGGTTTAAGCCCCGCCAAAAAACAGGGGATGATGGGACTGCCTTGAGTCTCGGCGTGCGTATGTATCCCTGGATAAGCTGTCATGGTGGTGAGTTTAAGGTTTTTTTTTAACGTGCAAAATTGACGGAGCTATGGAAAGGGGTGTTGGATTTTCAAAAATTCCCCAAAAATCAGGGGATGATGGGATTTGCTTGAGTCTCGGCGTGCGTATGTATCCCTCGATAAGCTTTCATGGTGGTGAGTTTGAGGTTTCTAACGTGCAAATTGACGGAGCTATGGAAAGGGGTGTGAATGGGGTGCCCGATTTTCAAAAATTCCCCAAAAATCAGGGGATGATGGGATTGCTTTGAAACTTGGCGTGCGTGTGTATACCCCCATGAGGTGTCATGGTGCCAAACATGAGATTTCTAACTTGAACAGAAAAAAAGTTGTATAATTTTTTAGCTTTCAATGCAAGCCTATGGGGGGGGAAATGGAGCTCCGATCCGGATCCGGATCCGGAGCTCCGAGCGGAGCGGAGCAGAAGTGGGCGGAGCGGGGGCGGGGTGAAGTGGCCTGCTCCGAAAATCGCGGATTTGCAAGTGAAGCGGAGCGGGGGGGTCTGTGCACACCCCTACTTTCGTCTCCTGGCTGAGAGGCCTTCGTTCCCCCACAGCAAGGATCACTTGCAGTCCGTTCACACTCAGTGTTCTCAGGGAACAATGTGCAAATGGAGCAGCAGCACCAGTGACGGGAAGCCCAGTGTCAGCCCAGCGGATCGGTGTGCCTGAGCACGGCAGGGCCTCTCCGTGGCTTTGATGCGGCTTCTCCAGCAGCAGCTCAAGTCCGTTGAGTTAATGACTTCTGGAAGAAAAAGACTAAAATTAAAAAGTGAATTTTAATTACAGATTTTCAATTATGTACAAAGTCCCTAGGTCTGAGTCAAGATTAAGTGCCCTGGGAACATGTCGATCTGCACAGCCTCGGTGGGGTTTTAATACTCCAATTCTCCATCTTTATGACTGGATTCTGAGCGCTGGGAAGATTGTCAAGGTGGCAGCCATTCTAGGAGTTGGGCCCAGCCCGTGCCAGGGAGAGTGGAGCGTGGCCATGCCTCCTGCGCGCCTCCTGCAGATGAACAGGACCCACAGGCCCAGTTCTGCGTTCTGGAGACGTGTGCCCCCTCCCCGCGCTCTTCCGGTAACTGGGAAAACGTTGAACTTGGAACTGTGGGGCTTAGGAGAAACACCAAAGGAACGGGCAGAGAGCCAGTCTGCAGGAAGCTAACATCGTCATCACCATGGTAACCACCCCAAGACTTCTGCAGGCCCTTTCACGACTGTGGTGGCCGGATTAAGCCATGGTGAGGTGTTGTATGCGGGGCGGCATTTGAAGGTGACTTGAACACATCACTTGGTGCAGATTGGAGAGGCTAGATTGGGGAGGGGCTGCAGCTCAAGGGCAGAGCCCCTGCTTTGCACCCAGAAGCCACCTCCCCACCCCCCGGCCACCCTGATGAGATCCCCGGGTCATCCTGCTTGGGCTGCAGAAACTCCTGTTTGATAGCCCAACCTGGAGGAACCGGGAATCACACCGGGGGGCAACAAGAAAAGAACAAGACAACCCCCCACAGCGCCATTCTTCTGTTCATGGTCAAGAGGAGCATTTCCCATCTAGGGTCAGATGAGGTGGGGGCCGGGGCACTGCATGAGCACGCACACCCCCTCCTCCCCCTGCCCACACCCCCTCCCCCTGCCCCCTTACCTGACTCTGCCGCCGTCGCCACACGGACTGCAGGGGCGGGGCCAGGTAAGCCCCCTCCCCCCACTTACCTTCATCTGTCGTGGTCCAGGTGGCGGCTTCAACTGAGGCCCAGGCCTCAAACCTTCAATTTGCCCTGCCCAGCTCTCTCAGACACACCACGGCCCTGAACGCTACCAGGGAAAGCAGAGGGGGAGGAGGAAATAGCTGGACTGGGCTAAACGATTTCCAAAGGTGTACGCATCATGAGGGTGAAAAGCAAGCACCCATCTTCTCCATGCGCCCAGTGATATGCAAGGGTGGTGAGTGGGGGGATAAGGAGGCAGGATGAGCTGCTACTTTGGAACCTCGCTCAACTAGCCAATGCTGGTGAAGGAGGCAGGTGGGGAGAGCACCCGTGCTCACGGGAGCGGGCCGCTGCGCTCAGCTGGAGGAAGGCCATGCTGGTGCTCTTGAGCACTCCCCTCTGACTTCAGCACCAGGTAGACGGACAGCTCTCACGAAGCGTCCGCGGTCCATGTGTGTGCACACATCAGAGAGCTCAATGCCCATGCTGAGCAGCTGCAGCGCAACCGTTCCGTAGTGCCAGCCTCTGTTGCAGGCCTCCTTCCAGGTCAGATGGAGCCATGCCCATGAGACAGTGTTACCTTCAAAGGAGGATTTTGACACCAGTGACAATGAGACCCTGCCCTGCCCTGGAACGGCATCATACCTGCAAGGCTGCCTTCTGCATTCACACCATGGGCTTCCTGCTTCCCAGTGTGTGCTTTGGAGGAAAATTCTGAGAGTGCCTTGGACTGCAAGAAGATCAAACCAGTCCATACTCCAGGAAATAAAGCCAGGTTGCTCACTTGAGGGAATGATACTAAAGGCAAAACTGAAGTACTTTGGCCACATAATGAGAAGACAGGATACCCTGGAGAAGAGGCTGATGCTAGGGAAAGTGGAAGGCAAAAGGAAGAGGGGCCGACCAAGGGCAAGATGGATGGATGATATTCTGGAGGCGACAGACTTGACCTTGGGGGAGCTAGGGGTGGCGACGGCCGACAGAAAGCTCTGGCGTGGGCTGGTCCATGAAGTCACAAAGAGTCGGAAGCGACTGAACGAATAAACAACAACAAATCAAAACAGGCTTCCATTTGGAAGAGAAAACTGGATAGACCGTGCGGCTGTACTGTGGATCAGCGCTTTGGGCAGTGGGAGGAAGCAGACGTCGGAAAGCGAAGAGTATTTGCATACAGAGTGGATGTGCTTTCTTCTTGAGGATTCCTAGGACTTGGCCTTCAGGCTAGTTTAGCATGGAAGGCATAATTTTGAAGCAGGAACGGTCCTAGTGCCATGTGGATGCATGCAGGAAAGAGGGAGGCGGTGCTAGAGAGACAAGGCAGCAATGAGGGCTCACAAGCAGGAGCACACAGCAGGCGGCTGCCTGGATGCGAAATGGTTTGGACAGCCTGCGGTGGAGCCACGGAAGAGGCTGCTGGAAAGGGGCCCCACTGGAGGAGGAGAATTATTGTGCCAGTCCAGTGGCGCCCAGGCTCAAGCCTCTCAAACGGAGCCTCCTGACGGCAGAATACAAACCGAGGAGGTTTCCATCCTGTTTTATGCTGATGACTCACTGAATTAATTTTCTTTCCAAAGTGTGGGAAATGTGTGTAACCAAACTGCTTGTATCTAACCAACCCTTCCAGCTGATTCCCAGGGCCCAAGACCAAGTGTGGAGCACTTTGGAGCAAGACTTTCCATGAAGTGCCCCCCCCCCCACACACACACTATTTTAAACAAGAGGAGGACGAGGACAAGGAAAGAATAAAATTGGTCCAAAGATTCTGGTAGCTTTGCTGAAATCCAACCTAAATGGAAGCTGGAGAGAGGTCAGGGAAGTGGGGGCTGATTTATTTATTTATTTATTACATTTCTATACCGCCCAATAGCTGGAGCTCTCTGGGCGGTTGACATTTAGGACTGAGACATCATGAACTGGTTCGCACATAGTGACCTGGGTCGTTTCTACACCTGCCTTTTTCCCAGGGATTGTCCTGGGATCATCCTTGTGCAGGCAAAGGACACACAGAGGATCCTGGTAGCAGGCGGGGGCAATCCCTCCATGCGCCTGGGATCACCCTTAGGTGTAGAAAGGGCCCTGGTAACCCATGCTGTATTTACAACCAGCCACTCTACATGCCAGTACTACACCTCCCAGCATACCTTTGACGGCCCTCAGGTGCCCGTGTCCTCTCAGAGGTTCCTTCCTCCTCTCGTTGCCACTGCTGCTCCTTGATAAGGGCATCGAGGAGTCATATCGCCATGGAGGGGCGGTAAGAGGCTCTCAGTGAACGTGCACAACTCCGGCCAAGTCCTCTTGTGCTTCTCACCCCTCAAGTGCTCCATCAGCAGCCTGTACTGAAGGGCTAGGACTGGCCCGGGCACTTGCCACCCTCCGTCAAGCCTGTTTCTGGGCGTGCACAGAGTGCCTCCCCTCCCTCCCACTTAAGGGCAAAGCCCGCATGCAAACTTCCATCAGATTCTGAGAAAACAATGATATCAGGATGGGGGGTGCCTTTGAGATTGTCCAGAGTTCGGCCTCTCAAAGTCACACTGTTGTATCTAGTCATGTTTTTAAAACCACACATGGCAGGTGGGAGGAGGCACCACAAATGGATGCAGCTCATTTACGTGGGTTGTTTCCTTTTATGTGGAATTGGGTTGACTGCTTGAGATGACTTTAGGAATCACAATGTGATTCCTACCAAAGGCCAGTAAGTCATAGAATCATAGAACAGCAGAGTTGGAAGGGGCCTACAAGGCCATCGAGTCCAACCCCCTGCTCAGTGCAGGAATCCACCCTAAAGCATCCCTGACAGAGGGCTGTCCAGCTGCCTCTTGAAGGCCTCTAGTGTGGGAGAGCCCACAACCTCCCTAGGTAACTGATTCCATTGTCGTACTGCTCTAACAGTCAAGAAGTTTTTCCTGATGTCCAGCCAGAATCTGGCTTCCTGAAACTTGAGCCCATTATTCTGTGTCCTGCACTCTGGGAGGATCGAGAAGAGATCCTGGCCCTCCTCTGTGTGACAACCTGTCCTCCCACCCAAGGCATGCTGAGAAATATGGGCATAAACCTAGGTTCTTATTAAATTCTTTAAAAATGCTTAAACCCACCCACCCCCAAATCCATGTTTTTAGACATATCACCATGTCAAATTTCAAGTTTCTATCTCATCTGGAAATGAGTAAACATTTCTGGACATATGTGATACACACATACTTTCCACTTTATAGGTAGAGATACTGTTTGTATGATTTTATCTGTATTATTATATTATTATTATTATTTATTTATATAGCACCATCAATGTACATGGTGCTGTACACTGTCCTTTGATCCTAGTGATATAGGGCGAGATTCCTGCATTGAGCAGGGGGTTGGACTTGATGGCCCTGTAGGTCCCTTCCAACTCTGCTATTCTATGATTCCATGATTCTATGAAATGTCTTAATAAATAAATAAATAAAATGTGCCCATCACCAACAAGCTGTTAGATGTGTACCAAGTTCAGCATTGGGCTCCTTTTGCATGACTCCAGGGTCAGCTGTGAAAGGCCCACCCACCCATCATCCCCACCTTCCCTCCCCCCCACCCCCAACCACGCCTGCAGGTTGATAGAAATGCCAGTCAGACATTGAGAGAGCCCCCCTGAGCACCGGAGACGTTGTTTTGTTCCAATGGAAGGTTTCATCTCCCACATGAGGCTCAGTAGTAATTACATTAGGAAGATACTCTCTGCTTGCCGCATAACAGGGACAATATTTTTAAAAGATTTATTATTGCAAGGCTCTTCAATTTCCACTGAAGCAGGGAAACCTTAGAGTCCTGCACTGATTAGAAAAGGAGATGCTGCTGCAGGCGGGTGGGCAGGCCAGGCCTGGGGGGCTTCTCCCTCCCTCCCTCCCTCCCTCCCTCCCCAGACCTGGAAAATGGCCACTCATGATAGCTGCTGCTGCCCCTCCCATCTGCCAAGACCTGCGGTGGGGGTTGCAGGTCTTCTAGGCCACCTTCCCAAACTGCTGCCCTCCAGGTGTGTGGGAATTCCCGTCAGCCATTGTCAGCATGGCCAATGGCCAAGAATGCTGGGATTTGTAGTCCAACACCTCTGGGGGTGGGGGAGGCTGTTCTGTGTGCACCAAGGAACCTTTTCCAAGCAATTCCTCTGCAGGCGGATTCCAACTCCACTTAAACGCAGGGAGGGGGGAACTCTTGCAGCACACAGAAGCCACGTTTGGGGAAGGGGCAGGAAAGAGGAATTTGTACGGCTGCTAGGAACAGGCAGGAAAAAACTCTTGTGTTAGACATTGAACCTTGAGTGTGTGGGGGTGTGTGGATGAGGGGAGATCTATGTGCCTCCCACCTGCCCCTTTGGAACATAGGGCCCAATATTACCAAAGAGGAGGGACGTGCTCAGCATGACGCCCTTCCTAGCTGTCAAGCTGTTGTGTTGTCTCTCTGCTGCGCCTATCCCGGAGGTGACGGAAAGGCTCAGCCACCATATGCCCACTGGCCATGTGCGTGGCCAGTGGGCATATGGTGTACTTTTATTGTATGATTAAAGTCATTGCCAACCCACCTCTCTGCCTCACTGTAACGAACTCAAGTTGGTTCACGGCAGATCTTCAAACAATCCACATCCTAAAAATAATCAAATAGCACACACACACACACACACACACACAGAGAGAGAGAGAGAGAGAGAGAGAGAGAAAGTGTAAACTTATACAAAAAGGAGGGGCAGGAAATGAACCTAACATCAAAGCCAGAAAAGCCATAGTTGCAAAGGTCTACTCTTGGAACAACAACTAATTCAGGATAGGGCAGAATGCCGTCAGAGCAGACGGTGCCCCATCCTGGAGATCCACTGGAAAGCTTTGCGTAATATGTTGTGAGTGACTGTGTGGCAGTGTGGGTAGGAAGCTGAGTTGTGTTACCTAAAGGGTTAGGGGGCTAATTCATGCAGAGCAACCCAGCTAAGCTCTGGGGTCCACAGCAGACCCCCCCCCAGGGGGGGAAGAGCTTCTCCTCTCCTCCGCCACCTTCGCCTCGTGTCCGCCCTGTGACGTCATCTCTTCCTCCCCGGTTCTTTTATTTGGTATCTGTTCCCCTTCTGGCTTTCAGCCTCAGCTGCCTGCTATCCTGCTTCCACCCATTTTCTCTATGGTTCTATCCAAATCATTGCTTGTTCAGTCCAAGCGCTGCGTTTGTCCTGACTGTGCCTGTATCTGGAATAAACCACATATTTCTGTCCTCACGACTCTGGCTCATTGCCTTGGTCCTCATATCCCCTTCTAGGTGCATCCATTCTGTTGTGGCACACCGTCGATTGAGGGTAAAGACCCCCCAAGGTGTGCCGCCTGGGTACATGGGCATTATTTTGCACTTGTAGACAAGGACACATGGCAGCAGCGGAAGGTTCCAGCTGAGCTTTTGCCAGATTTTAGCAAAGGGGTTGTCATGGGAACATAGGAAGTCACCTTCTCCTGAGTCAGACCACTGGTCCAGCCAGCCCAGTATTGTCGGCACTGACTGGAAGCTGTGGCTCTTCAAGGTCCCAGGCAGGAGCTTTTCCTGCCCTACCTGAAGAGGCTGTCAGGGATCGAACCCGGGGCCTTCCGCCTGCACAGCAGGGGCCCTGCTGCCACCACTGAGCTACAGCGCCTCCACTCCTGTGGTCATTTGCTGCGTCCTCCTACCTGCCTAACGTGGGAGATGGGGATTCCTATGAAAACGGTCCAGCCATTTCTGGGACTGGAGCCAAGTTGACAGCAGTGTCCATTTGAGTCTATGACCTATGACTCAGGATTGCAGGGGCCGGCGACAGCTGCACTGGGCTGCCAGCTGGAATGGTGCATTACCCCAGATGCTGGTGACCTTGCAAAGCCCGCACCCCAGATGATGGACCCAGAGATCACTTCAGAGCGCTTCAGATATCCTCTGGATGTCCTTCTGCAGCTGGGGAAGGAGACTGCTCCTTTCCCTCTCAGGGCATCGCTGACAGTCAGTGGGGATGCGTGGGTCTCTCCTCCATCAGAGGTTAGGGAACCCTCTGATAACTCCCATAGCAAAGCTATTCATCAGCTCCACGTGCCAGAAATCCCCTGACTCTCCCAGGGCTGCCAGACTGACAATGGTGCCTATCCGTGGGCTTAATTCAGCTATAGAGCAAAGGTGGCCAGGCCCTGCGACAGTGCACCACAGTGCCCTCACCCCCACCCCCACCCCACAACTAGGGCTAGACTACAAAGCCCATGAAGGCTGGCAGGAAGGGAGGGGGCAGAGGGGAGGCAGGCTCCACGGGCAAATCTGCTTTTGCTTTGCATGGAAGAAGCTAGAACATCGCACAGATGAACCTGAAGCTCAGACATGTCCCCGTTTTTAAAAAGAGATCTAGGAAATCTCTTTCGAAATCTCTTTAGAGAGCTTCGGCTATTGGGCGGTATAAAAATGTAATAAATAAATAAATAAATAAAATAAACAGGAAATCACAGGCCAGTTAGCCTAACGTATGCCCTGGGTAATGGAAAGTGTAATTAAACCTAGAATTATAAAAACATATAGGAACAGCCCAGCAAAGCCCGTGCTAGCCCAGAAGGACAACCAAGGCAGTGCAAACCTGAGGTCCGTTCGTCCCAGAATGGGCATATTCCTCTCCCTCTGGGCAATTGAATGCAGCTTCATTCCCTCCACCCCAAGCCCCAATCAAAGCAGAAGAGCCGACACTCCTCGGGAAGGCAGGGAAAGGCCTAAGCCACAGAACAGGCTCCTTGAGCACCGAGAGGGGCCCGGAGGACACGGGTGGGCTGGGCACCCCACCTCAGCAGTACTCAGGTTCTCAAGGGAGAGTTTTCAGGGCTGGACCCTGCCTGCTCCTGTGAGGCCCAGAAGCCCAGAAACCCCAGATTATGAGGCAGGGTGGTGGTGGTGGGCAGCTGCTGCTGCTGCTGCTGCTTCTCCAGTTACTTGGTGATGAGGGAAACACTGAAGAAAGGCACTTTTCCATATCATTTTGCATGACATAGGCTATGACATTCCCAGCCCCAGTCTCCGAGGGTGGGCCCTTCGCCTCGCCAGTCAACCTCAGTCTCCTCTTAGGGAGAAGAAACGAGAGCAAAACAAATTGGTGGCCTCTTGAAATTGAATTCACGGGCTGCATTCGGGCTTCGTGCCAAAGCACAGTTTGTTTTGACATCTGAACCGATGTCAGATCGCAAATCATGGCTTGCCAAGGGCCACCCATCAGGCTACCAAAGTATGGATTGGAGTTGGCCCGCAAACCACTCCTTGTGCTAACTGTGGTTTGCTGCTTCAGCTGAATTCACGAACTATAGACTAATCACAGTTCGATCAGTTGCAAACGTTGCTTCAAGAGGCTGCAGCCCCGGGAAGCCAGGAGCCCTGAGCAGGTGGGAAGAGAAAGCAGGACCACCAGCTCTGAGCCGCGATTGGCCAGCTCTGCCTTTCGAAGCTCAAACCCTGAGGAGCTTCTTCACTCTGGTCAGCAGCACGCGCCGTGGTTTTATACTCTGTCTGCACCGAACCAGCCCCTTCATTTAGGGGGTTGCAAGAAGGTTCCTCAGTGTGACTCCGGCAAAGAATTTGGGCATTTGGAGACAGTCGACCCACCACAGGGCTACATGTGACTTTCCCTAGTCTGATAGGCAAACCAAACAGTGGCACACAGAAGCAGAAGCAGAGGCACCCAACTACCAAACACCCACTCGTGCAAATTTGCTAACAAACACCTGGAAGCTACACATGGGTTCATAACAAATGTACACACAAGAGGCAGCACGCACCGGGGGTGGGGTGGGGCCAGTTTTCTGAATGCAGAGAAGTCAAGTCAGACTGCTGTCATTCCCTTCAAGCCCAGGCCCTCTGTCAGCAGCCTGGTTTGTCTTTGGTTCTTTCGCTTCTCCTTCACTAGAATAATTTTCTGTGATTTACACGCAAGCAGAAGCGCTCTGTGTGTGTGTGTGTGTGTGTGTGTGTGTGTGTGTGTTTGTGTGCGTGTGTTACACATTGTATGCAATTGTGGGTTCCAATTTAAAGGCTGAGTGCTTCTGATGTTGGCCAGGGCCATTATTTAAAAGTGGCTAAGCTGGGGAAAGGGTAGAAATGGCGTTCTCCGCAGCACCCTCCTGCGTGTGGAAATGGGGCACGCCAGCAGCTGTTCAACGGATTTGGATTTGGGCGTCTGCAGGGGAAGCTTTGAAAAGACGCTGGTGGGTCTTGCCATCGACTGTGGCAACACGCATCAGCAAACAAGGGCACCTGATGTACAGCAATTTGAAAAATCATAACAAATCAACGGATGACCCAATCTGATTAAAATTGGGTATGCTGAAAGATCTACTTAAAACCTGCCACTGTGCCAATTTGGATCTCTTTATTTTTAAAAATGAGGGTGCTGCTGGTAAGGAAGGTGCATTTTCCACATTTCTTTTAAGCTGAAAATGCCTACTCAGGAGGAAGCCGTTCTTCCATTGTTAATACAACCTGGGCTCATTCTCTGGGATTGCAAAACAGAATTCGTGTTGAAGATGGGGGGAAAGAGTTGAGTGGCGTGTATAGCACTGGACTCCCAAAACAGGCAAGAAATCAATACAAAGAATGACCGGGAGCCAGTAGGGTATGCAGGAAGGGAAACCTCTGCAGTTTCCCCCCTTGGATGCCTGTGACTGCTTGCTCCTGAGCTGCCTGCTGTGCAAAATGGTTTAAGGTTCCAGAAACCAGCGAGTTGGTGGTTTTTAAGGGTTTTTTTGTGTGCTGTCCACTATGACTTCCACATGCTTTGAACAGTTAAAAACACACACAGAGCTAAAGCGTCTTTCACCCCCCCACACACCTTCCTTTCCTCCCTCGCTGTCCTATCTCACTTGATTTGTATATATGTGGGTGAGGGCTGTTACTGCTACTTTTTGCTTGTTCAACTCTGGGATCAGCTGCTCCTGTTTCCCTGCCAGGAGGGAGCGGGGGAGTTCGGAAGCAGGAGGAGGAAAGGATTTGAATTGGCACACCCCTCTCCTTCGTCAGGAGTACTGCCCCTTGAAAACATGCCCACAGTACAGAATGTTGAAAACGATGGATGAAAACACATGTTGAAATTTGAGCGATGTGCTTTTGCATGATTGGAAGAACCGTACTTTCTGCACACCAAAATATTTCACTTCTTTTGGCTAAGAAGCACAATTAAAGCAGGATGCATGGGAGTACTTCACAATAAAAGCAGATTATAAGCTGGAAAACTTTGGAGTCTTTTGTACGCAATTCGCAGTGATTGCACAGTGTAATGCTGGTGGGATGAAGCTCTGGCTCTGCAAGGGCTGAAACTCTGCCCTTAGAACAAAGCACCCTAGGCTTCTCTCCAGCGCACAACACCAGGGTGGGTGGGGAGGCTTGTGTTGGCTCCCTGAGGAGATGCCTGGCTTTGCCATGGGAAGAACATTGGGGAAGATTGTAATCATCGATGCTGCTGCAAGACCACATGAACTGCCTCACATTTATCACCAGCCATGGCAGGCATTCGTTTCCCAGAAGGAGCTCCCTGTGAAGGACATGGGGCATTGCTGGCTGTACTGTACAGCCAGAGAGGTCCGCCTGGCGCCTATACTGTACTGCTTTTGTCGCCAGCTGAAGACCTTTTTATTCTCTCAATATTTTAACACTTAATTTTAACCTAAATTTAAATCTTACTGTTTTAACTCCGTATTTTAATCTTATATCAATTTTGCTGTGTGGTTTTATCCTGGTTGTGCTTTTTATACTGTATTTTGTAATTGTGCTTTTAACCTGTTGGTTGTTTTATTGTGGTTTTAATTTTTGTGAACCGCGCAGAGAGCTTTGGCTATTGGGCGGTATAAAAATGTAATAAATAAATAAATAATAAAATAATTGTATTGTTCTTTGTTCTGTATCTGTTCTGGTATGTGCTGTGTGGCTATGATGGTATGTGGAGTGTGGGTGGGAGTGCGGGTGGGAGTCCCATGACCCCGTCTTCCTGTTCCTCTGCATCTCATTTATTTATTTATTTATTTATTTATTATTTATTATTTATTACATTTATATACCGTCCTATAGCTGAAGCTCTCTGGGAGGTTTACAAAATTAAAAAAAGTTAACATTAAAAATCATAAAAAGAGACAATATCTATTTAAGAAAGTTAAAGTCAAACACACACACACAATCCTCCATTCAGCAAAGCAAATCTTCAGACTGCCCATTTTACAAAACTGCCCATTTCGACCAAAGCACATGGCCGGGGTGGGTGGGGGGCAGTTCTCAGCTTTTAAGAAAACAGGATTTGAAGTGTCACCAGCACACTCGATAAGCAGGTCAGTGGAAACGTCCCCGTTTCACACATGGTGGATTCCAAGCAAGGCCGGCTTAACGTTCAACACTCAGCCCTAATGAGACTAAAGTGTCCCTTTGAAATGTGGGCTTATTTTTGCAGGGAGGAGAGGTGTGTGTGTGGTGGGGGGTCCGCCTGCCGCCTCCGGATTAGCAGCGAGGGAAGGAAGCGTCTCATCGGTGCCTCCCATTCTTTCACAAACGAAAAGCGCCCTGAGCTTCTGAGGGGCTTTAGCCCCAGCCAGGGTGTTCTTCTTAGACGTGGTTACATGGAAATGGAGAAAGGGCCAGGAGAGGAAAACAATTAGAAACACTGATCAAATTGGAGCTTGAAATATAGTTTTAATCCAGGCGGCAGGAAAAAGTCCCACAAACGAGGAGCTCTGGCAGCTGACGTGGCTCTTCAGGTGCAGTTGGACGATTCATTTCTAAATAGCAGAGGAGATGGTTCAGGATTACTGCATTCCAGCGCACAACAGGAAGATCTCAGCAAGGATTAACCAAATAAAGAGGCAAACAAGGGAAGCAGGAGGCACCAATGAAGACCAGAGGCCTCTGACTCCACGGAAAAGCCGTCGGGGCACCAAGCAGCAATGCTTCTCAACGGCACCTTCTCAAACTGTGGGCAGGGCCGGTGCCAGACTATTTTGCGCCCTAGGCAAGGCGAGCTACTTGCACACACACACCAAAAATTGCAAACTTCGATTCAGCTGTTCAAGAAGAGTTTCTGAACTACCGTATTTCTTCGATTCTAAGACACACTTCCCCCCATATCTCTAAAAATGGGGTGCGTCTTAGAATCGCGGGTGTGTTTATTATTTCTTAGAATCAAAGCTTTTTTTCTGTTGGCGGTACTGAAATTAGTGCGCGTCTTACAATCGAAGAAGTACTTTTATTGTTTTTTCTTAAAACAGCTAATTTGTATAAAACTGTGACCCTTAAAGGGCAGTACTGCGCCCCTCTGAGGTCTGCGCCCTAGGCAGCTGCCTAGTTGGCCTAATGGTAGCGCCGGTTCTGACTGTGGGGAGGCAATGAGCAGGGTTGCGCAAGGGGGCTTGGTCCTGGGCAGCCCCGGACTCACCTTTAAGCAATCTAAGCACGGGCTCAGGGCACCAAGGCGGCCCACAGAGGACCGGTACCATAGCTGTAGCCATCTAAGTTTAAGGAATTCCAGATTAAAAATAGTTTTCAATACATTTTTGTATTTGCATTTCCCCCTTATAACAGTTTTATTAAAAATGCATAAAACAGTGATGAAAATTTTTATTTTTTTCTGTTGCCCTAGTTATAAGTAAGTAATTGTCTTATATTGCTTGCTGCCATTTATTGTTAAATAATGTAATAAAAAAGTTTATATTTAATATAGTTGTGTGTTGTGGCGTGGGGGATTTTTTAATGTCTTATTTCACCTTCAGCACTTAATGTCTTAATGTCTTGCCAGCTAAGCAATGGAAGGGCCAAGGGGGCACAATTATGGGGCTGGGCTTAGGGCATCAGCTGGCCTCAATCTGGCCCTTGTCCTGTGCCCAGCACTCTTCAGCCCTGACGTCCATCCGCAGCGCTGCTCCGACGCCTGCTCTCTCTCTCTCTCTCTCTTTCTCATTCTCTCTTCTCCAGGTCCCTCCCAGTCCCACCCAGCCGCCTGGACAATCAGAAAGGAGAGAAGAGCCCTGGCTAAGTTCCTGTTTCTTCCTCCCTCCCTGCATGGTTCCTCAGATGAAGGTCCAGCCTTCCTGTGAGCTTTTCCCCCCTCCTAAAAGCTAGATAAGTTCCTGCGCTGACCCTCTGACCCTCTAACCCACCCACCCCAAAAGCAACCATTTTATTCGTTGTTGCTTTTCCCGTGTGTGTTTTTCCACATATTTAAATGTTATTCACTGTGTGAATAAGGGGGCCATGCAATTTGAAAATATGGCAAGACCAGCCGGCACAGGCAATTTCTCACATCTTTCAAAAGAGCGAAACGTCTTAATTAGCCCCAGCAAGTCCTGTGATCCGAGAGCAGACGCCTTCTGCAAGGGATCCGGCCCGAACACTTTGATTCCTCCAATCAGTCTGCTGATAGCTGACAGCAGCTTAATTGCTAATACTTCACTTGCCAGGCTGGGCGTCATAAACTCTCCTTTGCAGTCTGCTATCCAAAATATGCAGGAAACCGCGGTTGCCATGGCAGCACAATCAGGACCTGGCCATCTAAAACACCTCAATTTTTAAAACTTTGATCATGTTTTATGGGCAAGATTAAAGAGAAAGATGACATTTGCGCTGGTATGTTCTTGATACACGTTTCTCCGCAGCAAAAAAAATTCCATGACCAACATTTCCAGGAGACATCTGAAACCCTCTGGGCACACGCCTAAGGTCAGCATGGGAGAAGGCTGAGGATGTGGTGACAGGTTTGGTGGCTGGAACACCATCAGCCCTTGACAAACCTTTCCACGCTTACAATGGTCAGTAAGAATCCCATGCCAAGAATTCAGAGTCAAGACACCTGAAAGGGAGCAAAACTAAAGCTGCCAGTACTGGAGACATGAAAATTCAGTGTCTTTAATTCACATACACACACACACACACACACACACACACACACACACACACACACACGTAATACTAAAAAGGAAGGAAATTGTGTTAGTCCATGGCGGGGGTTGGGGGAGAGAGAGAGAAGATCCCTGATGCTGGATCAGACCAAAAGTTCCATCTAGCCCAGTACTCTGTTCACACAGGGGCCAACCAGCTATCAGCCAGGGATGAACAAGCAGGACATGGTGCAACAGCACCCTCCCACCCATGTTCCCTGGAATATGCCAATCAAGTTAAGACGCCCCCTATGGCGGCCATGTTTTCTGGACCCCATGATTATAACATGTGAGATATTGGGGAGGGGGAGACACCTAACTTCTGATTGGTGAATGGGTGGTCTAATCTCTTATTCATGCCATTTGTGATTGGGAGATGGTGGCCTCATCACTCATTGGGACCCCCACCTTTGGCCAGGACAAGTGTATAAAAGCACAGGTAGCAGAGGCTGCAGGGCAGATTTTATTTTTATTTTTCCTTCTCTTCGACTTCACCTCTGACTTTTGGATTAACGGACCCAAGGATTTGGGTAACTATGAATCTCTTTATGTTTTTGGACTTTGGGACTTAGAATATTTTTTTCTGAAAGTTGGGACTTAGAGTATTTCTAGACTTTAGGACGTGGGGTTATTTCTGAAGCTGGAACTTGAAATTATTTCCAAGTCTTGGATGTTCTCTTTCACTCTAACTCCTGCCTTTATTCTTCACATGCCCAGAGGAACTTAGTAATGTTTCAACATAGCTTTTAGATTCAAATAGTGTGCAGAAGGAAGAGTAGGGAGGGTTAACTACTAGGTTTTAGTATAGTCAAAAGTGTTTTAGTTTAGCTTTAAACCGCAAGTAGTAAACAGAAGCGGCTAAGAAGGAGTCATAACAATGCTAGAAGCTCAAGCTTTTATCTTATTAGCTAAGTTTATAATACTTGCTTTGGCGACTGCAATTCCTTTAATTAATCTTGTATTTGCATTTCATTCTCTTTTCTTGTAACCAGAGAGAGAGGTTGTATACTTTTATAACCAACATGCCACTTGTTTAATTTTGCAATTTTTACAATAAACAGATTCTTATTTACAGTCATGTCTGTGGAGATGCTTGTCAGCTGAGATTAAATGTTTGTCTGTTTGGATTAGCACTGGTTACCCACCGGGGTGTTCTGGACCCATTTGGTGAAGGTCCTGAGGTTAAAAAGGACCAAATTTACACAGATCTGTTTACAATGTTTACTCTTTTTCAAGGGACTGCATACAGTTCTGGCTGCTGCATTTTTTTTTAAAAAAGGATATAAGTACTTAGGAAGAGCCAGATTAGAACAACTGTCTGCCTAGTCCAGCATTCTGTTCCTCCCCACAGTGGCTGACCAGCAGCCCCACTGAGAGGCCCACAAGTATGACACGAATGCCACAGCAGCCTCCCACCCATATTCCCCAGCACTGCCCCTGAACCCGGAAGGAATATACAGCCTTCTCCGCCAAGAATTCGTCTAACCCTATGAAACCATTTTGTGGTTGTGAATTCTTAGGGCTGGAAAAGGTGCAGAAAAAACGCAACAAAAATTACCAGAGCTTCCTCCTCTGCCATCTAAGGGCAGCACCGGGAAATTTGTAACATTCCGCCGTGGTGCGGAGAATGTAGATCACTCTGTACTAGAGACTGGAGAATTGCCGATGTAATATCAGTTTTTTAAAAAAGGGATCCAAGGTGGATCTGGGAAATGACAGGTCAGTTAGCAACTTAGCCTAATTTCTGTTCTGGGTCAAGTGGCCGAAAGCATTATTAACTATTCCAACAAGGTGGGGGTGTAGACGTATCCCAAATGCACTTCATTGTGCAGGATTAGGCCTACAACATCCTCCTCCCACAGCATTGCTGTTTTCTGCCCCCAAATTCCAATGTTACTGCTTAACATTTTTTTTCTGAAGACAAAAACATACCTGGGGCATTCTGCAGAATCTATTGATTTTCCCATTGGGTTGCCTTTATGTCCCCAAGAACATGCAATGTACCATGGGGCTTCCCTCACACCCCAAAGAAAACTAGTCTAGGGACGCAGGGCTTAAGTACTCCGTGTGTGTCAGTGGGTTGGTGCATGGGATTTTGTTGCGGTACATTTACTTACCAGAGGCAGATTTCTTATGAGGTTAGAAAAATAGCTAATGAGAACAAACATGCTAGTTCTTAGTAATAGTGCAATTTTATCTGTCTTACTTAGGGTGACCAACTGTCAGGATTTCCCCGGATTTGTCCTGGTTTTTGTTCTTTCCATGGTGTCAGGGGGGATTTTCTATAATTTTCAATAATGTCCTGGAATGACACACCTTCCTCTTTAAGGCTTCCATTAGCATGGCAGGAGTGAATGACATGCTTTCTTGAGGCACATCATTCCCCCACCCCGAGCTCCAATTGAGGTCTTAAAGGGGAAAGTGGGTCATTCGTGGACATGATAGAAAAGGCCCCAATTGGAGTGGATGGTGGTGGTGCAGAATGAAATCCTTCCCCCTCCTCCACTCCAATCGGGTTCTTTAAGGTGGCGGGGGAATAACGTACTTTCTGCAGGACTCAGAAAGCTGCTTCCCCACACACACACTAGGTGTCCTCTTTTTTGTTTTCCCAAATATGGTCACCCTATCTTACTTTGATGTTTTATTATACTTTTCTAATATTTTAAGATTAAAACATACTTCTTTGGACAACACAGATACTTATTGATGTTTATTAATTATTATTTTAATTTTTTAAACCAACTTTTTAAACCAACTTCCTCTAGGCAGAGAAACATATTTCTTTGAGGGAGGCATTTTACCACTGGAAAATGACTTGAGGTAGTAAAATGCTCCCACAAACATGTTTGCATATTTTGATGAGTTCTGCATGAAGGTTAAAGATAAAATTACAAAGCATTTGGAAGGACAAGCCCTGCTGAAAAGGAATCCTCACGGCTTCCGCAAAGGTAAGTCCTGCCTCACTTACCTTTTAGAGTTCTTTGAGAATGCAGACGGGGTGATCCAGTAGACATGGTTTACTTGGACTTCCAAAAGGTTTTTGGCAAAGTTCTTCACTAAAGACTGCTGAGCAAATTTATCAGCCAGTCATGGAATGAGGAGAGGTCCTCTAATGGGTCAGTAACTGGTTAAAGAACAGAAAGCAGAGAGCAGGGATAAATACTCACAATGGAGAGATGCAAACCGTGGAGCTCTGCAAGGATCTCTCCACAGATAGGGCTTTCCGACTTCTTCATAAATCTCCCCCCCTCCCCAATCCCCATTCCCTGCCATGTACTAAGAGCTCAGGGGCCCTTCTGGTGCTTCTGCCTTCTGAGATGAGGTGGGTGATGACAAGAGAAACAGCCTTGTCTGTGGTGGCACCCGATTTTTGAGCTCTGTGCTCAGAGAGACACACCTGGTGTCATGTCGTCTCTCCTTTCAGTGCCAAGCAAAGGACTTTTTACTGGCCCTTCAAGGGGGACAGTTAGCAATGTATTTCAAGAAGAAGGTCGACGGCATAAGAAGCAACGAAGCGCCATTCGCTCAAGTCCGGAGGGGCTGTGTTCTCCCATAACGTCCACCGTCTCCAGGCCCGGC